>NC_083481.1:9572500-9757500 GCF_030014155.1 Tachysurus vachellii
GTACCTTTTTTGCACTTCCACTATCCAGGTATATCCATGTACGAATGACAATCCAGGCCTCAGTTACCACTCCAATTTATTCCACCATTAGAAATTCTGTATTATATCAGTTGTGGAATGTTCCAGTTCATGAGAACAGTACTGAGCATTCAGCATCCATATAGTCATAAACCAGGAAATCAAATAATCTCTATCAAAGCCACGTCACATATAAACTATAGCAGGATTGAAAATCGTGACAGCATCATAAGGTCAACCATCATGACCTGGAGAGTGTCTGAGGAATTATCAGCCAAATTAAATGTGACTACCTCACTAGTGGGATATGATCGAAAACAGCATTGTTCAATAACATGGATATTAAACAGCCATGAAACAAATATCTGCGTTAAAAAAACGTGTGGTACTTTGATTTACATAAATGATTCTGTCGCATTCCTCGGGAGACAACTTCAGAAAAAGACTAAGTGCTATTTAGTGCTTGCTTATGAGGACCATAAGGCTATTCATTATGCACAGCACCAGTTATGAGAAGAATGTCCACAAGAGTAATACTGGATAAACCACATGCATCTGTATTTAATTAATGCACCTTCATAATAACTAGTTTCTCTTGAACCAAGCTTTATTATCATTATTAATGTTTAATTTCAAACATTAAGCATGAAAATGAAGCATCCTATAAATTGATTCTTAATAATGAGTCAAATGATATTTGACTGCATTTCAATTTACCATAAAATTGTAAACAATTATAGCAGTATTGAGTTGAGGTTTTGAGGCTGTAGATAATCTAATAAGCATCAGGAGCTATACAATGATCTATCCAAATAAAGTGTAAATACAAATAACAATCTGATAGATTACAGAAAAGCTTCTAAATTTTAACAACCCAAATTTAAGACCGTGAAAATAAAATGAAAGGTAAAAAAAAATAATGTGTAGTCTGTAAAGTATGGAAAAACTACTAAACATCAAAAATCATATATTTATGATGGACTGATTTATGTTGTTGACTGTACAGTGTCTACATTAGACTTCACATGCACACAAACTAAATTACAGTTTGAATTACAGCACTTACAGAAACCACGGTTGAATATACGAGGCGAAGGAGATAAGAGGAAGAGTGTACACAGCCATTGTTGACTTAAAGAGGTAACAGGGATTGCACATATATGAGAAAGTAATGATATAAAGGGGTGTTCGTGAAACAACTGACTAAGACAAGTGATCTTTGAGAGGCCACTCTAAACATGTGCCAGATAAAACGTAGAACAAATGAATGACAAATCATTTTTCAGGATAGGATGAACACAGCAACCACACAATGTTGAACTTGGCAAGACTGCATATGGAAATTGGAGTGAACTGTGGCCAGTATCAGTCCCTGCATATTTACATTAGCAACACTGAATTAATGTCCTGGGTAGATTAATTTGAACTACAGATCTATTCAGCTAAACCCAGGCTGCAGGTGAGTAAGTCACTGTATCCGCTAGATGAACCTTTTTTTTTGTTTCCTAAACAAAACTATCTTGCTGCATTGGGGTAATAAAACCCAGCTTGCAGGAGTATGATAAAGTCTAAGGCTCTTAAAGCAGCTCATTGATTTTAGATCATTTTTGTCCTGTGTCGATATGTTTTGCGGCTTTATTACTGTCTAATTGAACCATTTATTGAGTTACATTTCTCCTTAGAGCAACTGTAGTTTTCTACAGGGTGTAATGCAAAGACACTATTTGTATCTGTTTAGTCCATCAAATACTCGTATCTATCTTCTGTCTGTATTATGATTTAAACTAGCATTTTGCCCCAGAAAAATGGGACGATACAGAAAAAAGAGCACAGAGTATGAATTCTGGCTCTGATACTTCCTCAGTATCTGCAGCACAAGTTTGTAATTAGTCTGAACTAGAGATGTGAACACGACTGTCTTTTTTTTAAATCCTGCACACAGATATTATTTTTTTTGTATCTTTGTTTATATTCTAACAAATTAATTTGTACCTATTTCTTTTAATTTAAACCACTGTGACCCTGACCAGGCAGGTATTGAGTATGCTGCATATGCACATATTCATGTCAAAGAATGTGGCTTAAGCCTGTTACCTTGAAAATTTCGCTTGCAAACTGGAAAAAGATTTAATTTTCGTTTCCTGATTGTCATCGTGGTGCTATCAGCATTCATGTACATTCCATTCTTTATCTATAATAATGTGTTGGGTCAAGAAAGCAAACCTTGTGGGTCAAGAAAGCAAACTTCAGAGGACTGAGCTTTCTCTCAGCATGTTTTTCATCAAACATATGGGAGTGTAAGTAAAGCCGTTAAGTGTCGGGATTAGTTTAAGGCTCAGCAGTGTCCTCTTTACCTGTGGTGCCTGTCAGAGGGAAAGTGTGTACCGCAATTCAACTTTCATACAGACCGTTGATCATAGCGCAACCTGACAGAGCAAAGTAATCCCTCTGGGAGTGTTTCACAGAGATAGCACAGCACCAAACTTTGCCAAGTAGGGCTTTATGCGTATGACTTTACTGCACGTCAAGCTGTACATCGAGTCTTTTGAGATTCACAGAGCACTCACAGAAGCTCAGCTTAGTAGTTTTAAGACAATATTTGAGCCGGAATCACCCAATAAGTTACATTTATGGATGAGGAGGATTTAGATAATCTTCAAAGTTGTTATAAAGTGTAAACAATCAAAACTATTAGGAGAGAAAGCTCATAAATACTGTAAGATTTATGATCTCGGAACTGTGGTAACCTAGATATAGGGTCCAGTTGAAGTTTCCAGATCGCTGTTGTTCCTGTGTTGTGAATAAAACATTTCTTGTTCCTGTCAGCCTTCACTGCAGGGAGATATTTAAATCTCTGTGTAGTCTCAAATCTTAACTGCCCGTATTGTCTGTTTGTTTTCCATTGTTTCTGCTGCCATCTGCTTGAGCCCTACACTCATAAATCTTTCGTAACACACTTAACCTAACAGAGCACTGAACGCGTTCATTAAAATACCTCTTTTAGACCTTTCTCGAAACACAAAGAGTGAAAGTGTGCTTCAAGAGATGACATGCAAATCTAACATGTCCCTCAACCTGTGTAGCCTCTTTCATCAATAAACTGGCTAAATGGAGGGGCTGGTTGAAGGGGAGATGAGCACGAGCTTGAGCACTTGCTCACTTTCTCTCTGTCTCACCCACTTTCTTGTTTAATCTTTAATAAGGATGGAGGAAGACATCAAGACCTCTTGGTGAAAGACTTATTTTTAGAATCCATTAAAACATGGGTAGCTGTGAAAAGAAAATATGTGCTGATAGACAATTGTCTTTCAGCACAAGCAAAGATCCCTCTGAACATTGCTTTGCATGCCAAATCTCCAGAAATACTCCTCCACAAAAGCTTTTTTTTCATCATAATGTCACTTTCCAACAACCCCAGAGACACCAAAAGAAGGTTTCCTTTGAGGTATGTATACAAAGGTGTGGAAAAAGTGTCAAGAAGTTTCAAAATCTATCCTTATCCTGTGGAAAAAAGAATGGATGTAAAAAAATCTGTCTTACCCATTTGCACAGTGCATGCCTGTGAATTATAGGTCTTAACATATAGTGCAACAAAATCTCATGAATGATCTTTTGTTGGATCGTATGTCAGAGGAGAAGGAAACCAAACACCATGTCTACCCTTCTGTACATGGCTAAGGGTCAACAGAGTGAGAACAACTGGATTCATACAGGAGGGAGCGTGACCGCATAACACAGATGACGTTCCTCTACTCGAACCCTTGGAATGAAAGATATCTCTCTTGGGATATTCGCTGCTTAAACATCCCCAGAACAGCCAAAAATGGACAGAAACTCAAAAGCACTTGTAACATAATCCATAGTAAATGTAAATGATATGCGATTTGAATCTGAATTGCATGTGAGTTAGATGCATCAATCATTTGTTGTCTAAAGTGTCTTGCAGCCACTTGACCCTGATTTCTTTAACAGACCCAATCTGAGACACAACATGCCACAATTCTTTTTTCCATTTGCTGGTCATTTTTGGACGTTTAAACATCTTCCCCTTTGGTTTCTCTTTTTTCTGAATCAGGTCCAAAATATTTCTTTGCACGATTCTTCCTGAGCATGAAACAGAATTTGTTAGAGGTGTAGCATGTCTGAGTGAACTTCTTGCTCATATCACAATAGAGAAAAAAAGGTCCATATTATGTCTGCTTTCTGAAGGCATCAAAGAAGATGTCTGGAGGAGATTCTACCCATCATCTTACACTTCTATCCCTCAGCCCTCTTTCTGCATAGGGTCTAGATCAACATCTTACAGCATCAATAATAAATACCATTGAATGTTGATAACAGGTTTTGAAGATGAGAGGAAAGCCCATCACATGGAATTCAAGGTATGGAAATAGGCAATGTGGAGGGTCATATGGAAAGAGTTACAGCACCGATCTCGCTGAGTGTCAGAACGTTCCCAGGCACCTAGCTCAGCCATTATCGCTTTCACTGAAATGATTAATATGCTGTGAAAAATTTGACAACCACAAAGAAGTGTGGCATAGTAGAAATGGGAGGTGGTTTCAGGTATCAGCAGTATAACCTTTAGTCTGTAGAAGATGGGGAGAAAAGACAAAAAACAGACACGCTGAATAAAAGTAAAAGACTGCTCTCCTGGGTGTCAGATGGGAGGCAAACAACTCTCATAGCTCTTGTGGACAGAGGGCCAGAAACACTGGTCTGTAAGGATTTGATTCCTCATCCTGCCTAATTGCCATGTCCGCCATCATCAAAAGTACTCAGTGTTTCTTAGTCGTACTCTTGCTCCTAAAAGCAGAGCCCTGGAGAGAACGATCCATTGTAGTGGGCTTAAATTTCGCATCCTAAACGTTCTCCACTTCTCCGAGCAGACCCTGAGCTGAGGACTGGCAACAGGAGAGCAGTTAGAAGTTCAACCATAAAAGTGCTCTCGCGCTCACATGTGGATCAGGCCGTCTCAAAATGGCAGCAGCGGGGCCACTTTCTAAGCGCTTTCTAATCCAGGTGAGCGGCGGCAAGGCTGAGAGGAAAGGCTTGGGTTACATACAGAGCTGCATATCTTAAGCATGTGCACATGTATGTTTAGAAATTATAACAGTAAAATAAAACAAATAAATAGCAGTAGAATGTATTAAATTACTTATTAAATAACTTTATCGTATTAAATAACATTTGAATATAAGTCTAATATTAATCTTTAACTTTTTGTACTATATTTTTGCAATATATATGTTCTGCAAAGCTGTTTTGAGACAATGTTTATAAGCGCTATACAATAAAACTGAATTGAATTGAATTGAATGTATTCAATCCAGCAGAGACCTAAATGGAATTTTATATTATGCTACGATACACTAGTATATGGATCGCTGAGTTTTGCATTAAGTGTTATATATATGATATAAGAAAAGTAGATGTTAGATGGAAGCTGTTCCTTGGCACCATCACCTCTGGCTTTGCTCCTTAGGGATAAATAAAAAATTTATCAGTGTCATTTTTAAAATGTACGTTGTTAGATGCGCACATAAAAGTCAACTGAACCGATAATATACTAATAAATATTCTACAATTTTAGCTTTTCTTAGTACTCTGGGTAAAATTGGTAATATATTTACACAACTACTCTGTAATTCAGTCTTAGATGGTTGTTAACATGGGTGTAATGTAGTGATCGGTTAATAAAGTCTGTGTGTGTGTGTGTGTGTGTGTGTGTGTGTGTGTGGATAATGTCCACATTCAGAATGGCTCACATTCTGTCTCTAGTACCCTAACTCACCAGTGTTTACACTTCAGTCTCAGTTCTCCTTCATCTCACCCCTGACATTCTGTTTCCAAAGTACGGAATAGTCTCAGACAACAGCCTCTGCTGTATACACACATCTGAGAGCACAATCAGAAACCTTTTGACTAGTTCCTGCAGTCGTGATGACTGATTTCTGAACTAATGTTCACAGATTTTCAGTGATAAACCTGAATAAATATGAAACACATCAATCAATCAATCAATCAATCAATCAATCAATTAATCAAAACTCAGCAAGTAAAAATATCTTCTTTCATCTAGACACAAGCTTAAATGTTTTACATTTGCTCTGTAATGAATTCATAATGATTAGCATCGTTTCGTTATTGAAGCTGGTACCAATTGGAGATCTGCTCTTAATTATTTTACAATAAAATCGTAAAATAAATTCTGAAAACTTTTAATGTTTTCTCCAAATTATGCTTTTAAACACCAACCAAAACTGAAATATGGTTATGATATAATGTTCCACATTATTAGTTCTTTTTTTGTCCCATTTAAAAAGAAGCAAATTGGAACAAATAGATGCACAGCAGATGCTTTGATTAACAGTGAAAAATGCAGAATGTTCTAAAGGACAAAGAAAATTCTAATCATTAAGGGACAAATGTATGCAACTCTAATTGTGAAAAAAAAACAACAAATGGATATCAATAAAAAAAAAAAAAGACACCACGATGGAAAATAAATCAGTGCCAATGTTAGCTTTTATTCCAGCTGTTTTCATTTTCCTTCATTTATGCCTAACATGACAGCTGTCTTGTGAAATTGGTACAACCAGCCCACAATTTCTCTGGGACAGCTGCCTTTTTCCCCAATCAAACCTTTATTTGATCATCGAGTTTCAGTCTGAGTCTGTTGAAGCTCTGCTTGTTTTGTTTCCTGTCATGTGCTGAGGCTTCCGGGATTGCGGGTCATTGCATGCAAAGTCACTGCGGGAACTGAGAAAGACGGCTCTGTGCTGTACTTACTTCAGCCCATAAGACCTTTCTGTATAGAAAGTGTCTAGGAGTGGGATTGCAAGGAGATGCTTCTACACTGCTTTAAAGCCAAGGCCTCCCTCGCTGCCTCATCCTTCATTGAAGAGACCACTGTCCTATTTACAGCCATTACACCCAGAGAGTACAGAAAAAGCCATAACCCTTAATCTTTAAGCACTGAACTTGACATCACTCCCACTAAACCAGAAGTAACAGCATGTCAACAGGAGCGATGAGAAGAAGAAACGAGGCTGGTTTTGTATATAGCATTGCTTTTGGTCTTCTTCGCTCATAAGGCCTACAGCTTTGAGGTATTTTAAAGCTTGAGTTTGAATGTTGCTTTCTTTGATCTTTATTTGTCTTTTGTGTGCAGCTCAGCAGGTCTCATTATTGTACACCCATAAATTAAAAGTTTTTTGATCTACCTGCTTCCACCGATTACACAGGAATGCACAAGTATACACGTGTTTGTTGGTGGGGGTTGGGTGGGGCGGAGTGGGGAAGGGTGCTTGCAATCTGCTCCTGTTTCACCTCATGCTGTGTGAAGTCTGTACTTAGTAGCCACATATTTCTGTCTACATTGTTCTAAAACCTTAACTCGTGTTGTACATCCAGTAACATGTCAAGATGTGGCGCCTCTAGGCAAAACTTTTAAAGCCTTGGCGTTGGGTCTGTGTGAACTTGACGTGGTGATTTTATAGTTTATTGCTTTACTTTCACTGAACGGCATGCTTAAATAGGAACTGTAGCATTTGGCACATGCTGGGCGTGTCTTATTGTAAATTTAACCTGTCATTTGCACTGATGGCGCCACTGCTTAATGTTAGTAATTCCCACAGTTTAGATTCCTAGATGTTTCAGAGCTCAGAGATCAGATATCAGTAGTTAAAAAAAAAAAAAAAAAAAAAAAAGACTAAAATATTGTTTAGGAGTCTGACTTTCTGCCCATGGACATGGCTCTTATTATGCTCGGGTCAAAAAGTTTGCTTCATTGACAGATACATATGGCACTGGCTGAAGAACAAGACCCTGTGTGTCTCCTAATTCTCCCAAACTCCTACAACCCTAAACGAAATCTGATCTCGCTTTTTAAGGGACATTTCTGCTGAAAGACATAAGCATGGCTCATTTCCTTCTATCGTCTCCACAGGGGGAAACATAATCTGGTAAAGACGGTCGCAGACAGAAAAGAGCGCTGCTTTCAAAACTCCAAATACATTTATCTATTGTCAATATTTTGACAGAGTTCTTGTCAAGGCGCAATTATTTGTCAAGCGCACTGCCAAGGATTTAATTGATACATGCATAATTACATGCTTTGTCACAGAGAGTAGTTTGAACAAAGCTTATGCAGTCTTATTAATGGAGCAGCGAGACGTCTCTTTCATCAGTAGATCTCATGATTGCTTCACAGCCGCCTATAAATCCAATACTGTAAGAAGATACGGCCTCATCCCTGAGTGGACATCTTTCACAAATCAATTCATTACGCCCTTACCAACTGCGATGAAAAAGCACCCTTTCATAAATCAATCCATCCCCCAATCCTGGCTACTGGCAGTTAAAAGGCACCGACCACAGTTATGCTTTTGACATTGTCTCACACAGAGCTATCAGCTTTCCCCTGCCAGAAAGATTAATAGCCGAACGAATTGATGGCAGATTTCGATCAAACCAGCTTATTCATGAAGGGGAAAATCACATTCAATGTAGCAGTAGCATTTTGCTGCTTTTAATGCTTTAATTTCATACTTATTTTTCTTTAATAAACATGCACTGTTTCTAGTTTTAGAACTCAGTTATACTAAAACACTACGTAAAACTCATCAGGTGGTCAGTTTTTACTATATGGCAGAACTACAGAACTGTCGGGTAATACGTAACACGTAAACACTTGGCCTTCTACCCACTCTCCAGCAGCTCAGTGAGGGTGTGAGACAAATGAGGACCAAGACATTCATCGAGACATGACAAAGTAAGTCTCTAGGCATCAGGACTGTAAAAAAAAGGTGCTGAGTCTGAGGTCGATTAGATTGAAATCGAACCCAGACCACCTTGCTCAGACTGTTTCGGACCGGTTACTTTGTTCCAATAGATCGAAGATCTTAGCTCTGAACATACAGAATAGTCTCGACAGGACCAGATTGATCTATGAACTCTTCCATTAATCATTAGCATTTCAATAGTTTTTTAAATCCAGTCATGAACAAAAGATGCTTTGTATTAAGGAGGCCCAAGGGATATTAAAAGTGGTGGCACCCAGTAAATTACAAAAAAACACCCAAACGTATGTAATTATGCAGGCTTTTCAATTTGGACTTGCCCAGGTTATATTGGCACGTATCCCTAGGAGTGGCAGCAGGGGGCTGGGGGTGGTTGACCATCCTCATTAGCTGCCATTGAACAGGAAAAAGCAGATTGCCACTGGTACAGTGAAAGAGATGATCGGGTACTGTCACTGCGCAGCCTGGCCAGTGTCGTAATTACAGCCTGCTTTATGAAAGAGACAGAATGCAGGATGAGTGTGTGTGTGTGTGTGTGTGTGAGTGTGGATAGAAAAGGGGGGATTGTAACACAGGTGGGCGTTTTATTGTGTCGTCTGTGCCAGCGTGAAGCCCGTCTGCAGGCTGGCGTTGCCGTGGGAACAGGGCTGACGGTTGGTGGTTGAATCACAGGTGAGGGATGGGGAGGGGGTGGGCTGTGGTTGGTTGGTTGTGCGAGAATGATAGAGAGACAGTTCCAAGAAGGAAAAAAACGATCGATTGGAAGGAGCAAGGTATAGCAAAAATACAGCAGTGCCAAGGCTATCTGCATCCTGTGTGCTACACGCTTCATTTAAAAAATATAATAACCTAGAAGACACGCTTCATAAAAGGCTCAGAAAAAAATCATACGTTTTAAGTATTACTGGATAGTAAAGAAACAAAAGAAGATTTAATGAGTTGATCACAGCAGAACTGAAAAGCACATACATGTATTTTCATTCCCAAAACATTTTAATTTAGGATTAAGAATTCTTTTAAAGGACAATGAAAAAACCCCCAAACAAACAAGGTTTTGGGGCGAGCTTACCTCGACATACAGTGCCATTGTCCACAGGTTCATGGCCAGCCTTACACATGCACCGACCGATGGGCACCATCCATTCGCCATCTCCGTTACAGTAGAGTTTGATGGGTACATCAACTTCCTCAGCATTGGGGATGCACACTCCCCTCGCTGCAACCAGAGACGTACTCTCAGCCCCGGAAAGAGTTTCTTGAAAAATGGCACCATTCCTGATGACCCGTGGGCATTTACGGTAGAAAACGCGGACGGCAATGAGTGACATGCAGCCACCATAATCCTGGAAGGCCAAGTAGAAACCGTTACGTGAAACAGGCCCGAAGCTGCGTACCTCTGTGTTGATCTTCATTACGCGACCTCCCAAGTCCACCTGTGAGAAGCTTTCATCAGCAGCGATGGTGTCCACCTTGATCCATGGGTTCTCCATCCACGGAGGGTACAATTTAGTAGCGGTGTCGCCATCTGATTCATAGTAGTACAGGTTGAAGGTCTCCTTGCAGGAGCCTGGTACCCGGGGGATGCTGCTGCAGTCCCGCACTGAGAATTTCATCTCCACATGGATGCGCTGAGCTCCTCGCCGGTGGATGTACTTGGTGCGAACCCAGTTGTTCTGGTTGGCATCAAAGACATTGCACACCTGGTAGGTGCGTATAGTGTTCATGTTCTCGTCGTATCCGCTCACCTCTTCCCACTGCAAGAGAAATTGGGAGGAATGTTTTTACAAAGGTCATATATTATAGTATATCCCTACACTCTTTACCTCTAGTGTCTCTTTTACTTCTAAAGCCCTATTGTCCATGACAGGCTGTGTAAGCCTATTCCCATTTGAGCGGGAACTCACAAATTACTTACATGAATACATGAGCTCTAAACCGCAGGGCAATAGTGAACATCTTGCAACATGCTCTCTTATGTCTGTCTAGGCTCTCTGGGGATGTTCGGAGAGTAGCCGAGCCATTTTCAGAAACTCTCCCCACAGGCACCAGCTAGATTACAGGGCAGCAGAGGTATGAGGTGAGGATAAGGGTAAAATCTTCTGGCTAGCCTGCCAAAAGACTGGCACTGGAAGTAAAATTGCCTAGAGTTGGACCTCATTTTCTAGAGCCCCCACTTTGCCAAGTGAACCTGGCCTGTGTTTATTTGCCCTTATATTTTAGAAAAGAATTCTCTGTTGATACAGGTCACTGAGCAAGAACAAGAGCAAGTGATGGAAGAGGAAGTGATAAAAGTCACTGTTTTTACAGTTACTTTTTTTTTTTGCTGAGGTGGTTTACACCTGTCCTTGGGAACCGGAAGAGATAGCCGCTATTTGTATGGTCATATACTGTATGCACAATAAAAGGGTATCCAGGAAGTAAGTGAAATTTCCAATAGAAAAAAGCTACCTTAAAAAGAAATAAAGTTTAATTATACTACAACACTACTATTACTACTACCTTGACTTTTCTGAGCTTTACACCTTATGCACATAAAACCTGAACCATTATTTGCACTGAAAATAAAAGTAAGAAGCTGACAGAATTCAGCCATTGTTAACCCACTTGTTAATGCAGACCACTGTGTTGGAACTTGGCAAATGCAACACATAAAATTTCACCCCTTACACATTACAAACTTGGAATAATCAAATTATACGGATGACCATTTTAGGAGACGGAAACAGACTTCTTATTAAGTTTACAGCTATATATTGCACACACTAAAGCACTAAGGATGCATGCACCAGAGACTTCACTGCTGGCTCTAAAGTGACTCCAGATGCCTTCGCTGTGGTTTTCAACCCAGTTGGCTAAGGATCAAGCTAAGGGCCCTCAGCACTAAACAACTAAGATTCCAACCACAAGTGAGTCAGAAGCTTGACCTTGTTCAGCAGGGGAAAAGCCATTTTCTTCACTTGATAGGCTTCCTTACACTCTGGCCACAAAGCCCATTGAGCACCAATCCCTTCAACCCACTCTCCCACCCCCTCTCACTTTCACTCTTCACTTCACCGCTGACATAATTTCCCAAATTAGTCGCTGCTTAACGAGGATTTTGACAGGGTTTTGACGGGATTCAGTGAGAAGTCTCATGTTCAAGACCCCCATTCTATCAAACACCCTCAAAGTAATTAGAACAGCTTTCTTTTACTAGACATTTGTCCTTCGTTCCAATGTCTAAATTATCAGTCACAGATTAGAACTATTCTGAATATGGATAGGGTTGTAATTGTCACATCAGTGCATTATTTATGACTCGTTATAGTTCAGTCCAGTCACTATATCCTTCAGGTGATTCGTTTAATGTAGAAATGATTATTCTGAACACCAAATGAGAGATTAAAAACTTACCTTGTGTTCAGTTGCCTTAATTTGGCAGGCTCAGAAGTAATGTTTTCACAGTCATGAGCAACCATGAACATTACCACTTTCCTCTAAGCAAAACTATTATTCTATTGGGATGAAAGTCAATTATATATGAGAAGTCAAGTGTATAACATCCTCTTTTTGGAGGCTGCAGATTTGACATCAGTTTAAAAGGAAATCAGGGCAGTTACTAATGGAAGATGGAGAGTTCAGTGGGGGCAACATGTGGTGAAAAGGGGAGGAGGTAGTGTGAAGGGGGCTACAGAAACCCCAAACAAACATATTTTGAAGGAGGGCCTCTCTTTGTCCTGCCATGGCTTTTTTTTTGCCTCAGCCAATAGAGAAAAGCAAATGAGGCATAATAAGGGCCCAACGATCAAGAACCTAATGTCAAATTAAATGAAATGTAGTTTTCACAGGTCCCCCCCCCCCCAAAAAAAAAAAAAAAAAAAAAAAAAAAAAATTTATGCATGAGTCTGGCTGTAGGTGGTCATGTGAAAAAGGGGTGGGGATATTTAGAGGGAAACACACTTCCAGTTTAAGTATTAAAGTACTGAGTATTAAGTATAAATGTTTACTGTGTTCTTTTGCTTAATATTTTGGTTTTTGCCTAATAGATTTTGCAAAGTCCCTTGTTAACATTTACAAGTAACACAATTAAGGACAACACAGAAAAATGCATGAGTAATTCTCAAACTGTCTCTGATAGATTATTTCCAACAACAATCAGAATCCCAGATATTTGAGTAATAAAAAGCAGTCATTTCTAAGATTCACCTTTTCTTGAGAAAGAATGCAGGAACCTCAACCGGAGAATAAACAAGTATGTGAGGGCCTTCAGGAACAAAAGAAAATAACACAAGCTGTTCTCTTTTGAGGCCTCTGTTCAGGAGCATGGGTCCAACATAAAGAAGCGTGTGGGAAGTGGGACGTCATTAGTTCTTGCGCCCTTCCAGAAGCCTAAAGATTGGCACTCAAACAGAAAGACTGAAGCGCTGTTGAGTCTGTGGCTCGAGACTTGGCCTTCAAGGTTATACTGAAGTATAAAGAGGGTCGTCACACTCTGTGCTAGTGTGGAATTAAACTATCCTAATGACTCAGTTCATTGAATGAGAACACATCCAGGGGCCTTTGGACACAATTACTGGAGTACTGAAGAAGTCTTCTTCACTTACCCCACTGCTATACTATCGGTAGACAACTAGTACTGTGGGCCAATTTCAATATCCTTCTTCCATTTATCAAGGAGATATGAATGTACTTGAATGTACTAAAAATTGTAACTGAACACATGACAAAACCTGATGACAATATCATATAGAATAAGGTTACTAGGAAATCCAATTTAGGATCTATAGCCTCCTCAACACCTAAAAAGGCAAAGAGTTCAAATGTGATATAATCTATAAGCTTCCCTGACATTCACTCTGTGCTTGCGATTGGTAAAGCTTACTGTAACAGACTGCTTTTCTATGAATTATAGAACTAGCTTCAGGGGATGAAAATTCTGTCAGCAATAAAAAAAATTTTTTTTTCAATATTAATTGCCCTACCTTGATAGAACTCTTGAAATTTTATCTGGACTTCAGCATCTTTCACTAATAAACTGTCACAGCTTTGAAGAGTACACGAGCCCAGCTATCATAGCTCTCTCCCAAAACTGTCACTTATAATACTTTAATACAGTCCTGGAAAAGTGAAACACTGCTGACATCTTTTCGAATGAATTACTTTCTTTTTAATGTTTAGCTATTAAAATGTAGGTGAAATGAGTGTGGACAAAGTGTGCTTGATACAAAAAATCCATGAATCTTTAATGTGTTCATGTAAAAAAATAAAAAATTCTTACAAAGAACAAAGCACACTAAGATGCTGAGTTCCCCGATTTTTAGTTGTGAGTAATCTGTCAGCAGACACTTTTTTCCTGAGGGGACATTTGGGACAAATGACAGACAATCTCTGTGTTGAATTACAGAGCAGTATAAGTCTACATCTGTGCACTGTTGGGCTTCCCACCACAAACAGGGTGCAGAGAGAAAGGGGTAGAAAAACCAACTAACTGAGCCATCTTTAGCAGTCAACTCCAATTACTGCGATCTACTAGTAATGTGCAACATGTGACGTTAGACAAACAAGCTTCCTGTTGCCCTTTTAACCCTTCTATTCCGATCTCCATCAGAATCATTCATACGTGTACATCTTTTAATTGAATCAAAGGTAGAGGATGAGATGCTGCCAATCTTGACTTGCTCTTACATTTAGAGCATGACTGTAGAGAATTTTGTGGTTTTAATGAGAAGGCCTTGAATCGCTAAATACTACATTAAAGACCATCTCTAATTGGCATGCTACAAAACATAACTGTTACTCAGTTCTGGAATGTACCCTAAACCAAAGACCTCATCCTGAGGTGCACAGAACACCCCACCGTTTTTGGTTTTAAATATTATAACCAGACATGGCTGCTTTAGGACCATCTGTTTCTTCCCCCTTGATATAGAAAGTGTGTGGAAGTAGATACAGGGCAGTTCTGTATATGATTAGTGCAGATTGTTATAAATGTCATAAAAAATTTGGCTGAGAATGTGTTCATATAATTTAGTCTTGACTAAATAACATGAACCTTACTGTATCTTTCAAAGCGTCATTTTTATCCTCACAATGTTGCACTTTATTACAGCAAATTATATTATACAATTAGTTAATAATTACATTTGGGTTAGATAAGTGTCCTATTCTGCTCAAAATCAGAAGTGATATGATAGCAGACGTGTACGATTATTCATTACATTCACCCCCATGAACTTCACACATATTTGAATAACATGGTAAAAATCTCATTTAAGTCTATTTTAAGGTGTTGAGGTGTCAATACTTATGCAATAAACAACGGTACTAGAGTTTATGTGTATGTTTTCTCTGTCTGTGTGGGTTTCCTCTCAGTCTCCAGTTTCTTCCCAAAAACAAAGAAACATGCTGATAGATATGATGGATTGCGTGCGAATGTTTCCTGATGCCCCGCAATGATTTGGCATCCCATCATCAGCATGTATTTGTCACTTCATTGTAATGCCAACTTATTTAAGGCAAATAAATATAACATGATAATATAATATTTCATACAATATGATAAAATACTGATTAAAAACTGAGCATTGCACCCTTTAATTTTAAAACATGTTTCTTATGCTATATACGGGAAAAAAAAGAAAATAATAAAAATGCACACCTGGCTTTGAAAAAAGATCACCATATATCTTCCTTCACAAAATATAATATCCTGTAGGATCTTTCAACATTTGCACGCCACACACCATACTGTCCACTCTCGGGAGCTTTTAACATAAATTCAAGTCTCAGAAAATAAAAGGATGGATGACCGCATGAATGAATTTATGAATGGCTGCATGGGTGGATGAAAGGACGAATGAGTGCCACATCTGGATATTTTCTCCTCACATACCTCGCATTATGTTGGAGTTTATTTAACTAAGCTACTCAGTGTCAGAAAAGCCAACTGTTGATGGAGCACTCCATATTTTGACTGATAGCGATCTTGTAGCTCAGACCCTGAGCCATGGCGGTGGTGTAAGACAATAACTTAAGGCCTCTCTTTCAGTAGAAGCCCACCTGTTCTGCTCTGCTGCAAGGCCCTGCATTTTCCCATAACGACTGAACGAGAGCTGTGTGGAATCCTATCAGTTACCGGATGGATGCAGAGAGCTTTATGTCTGAACTGTGTTATAGATGAATTATACCAAAGTGCTGCTGATTTTTTGAATCTGATTTGTCAGAAGTCATTAATTCATTTTCTATAGTTATGGCTCTGACATCTTTGGACTGCAAATCAAATTATTTTTCATATCATTTCAGCAAAAACTAATTTATCTGTATGGCAGGTACAGTATGTGATGAAACCTATAACTTATACCAAGTGGACAAAACAAAATAAAAAAAAAATCTAATCAACTTTTTTTTTTGTAAGGAGATGTTTATTCATCAGAATAGAGAATAAACAGAAGTCTGCAGCGTTAGCTGTTGTTTAGTAAATGGTTAGTAAATCGTCTTCAGGGCAAAGAACATAACAACGTGTTTTCTGAGTCTGGTGATGGAACGAATCTGTATAAAAATTAGTTCTCCTATTAAAGGAATTTAAATAATGAGCTGAATTCACTTGTTCACCTGGGTGCAATTAAAGTTTCATGCAATCTCATTCTTAATATACCTGTAATTTTGTTTAATTAATGTTTTAATTTCATAACATTTTGTTTCTTGTGTAGATAAAATGGTGAAAATCCCAATTCATCCATTTCACTTCCAGGCTGTAGCACTGCAAAATGTGGATAGCTGGGGTGTCAATACTTATGCAACATACAATGATACTATAGCTTCTGTGGATGTTCTCCTGTTGTCTCGGTGGGTTTTTTCCCGGTTCTCAACATTGTCATTTTTTTTATTATATCAGAGAAATCAAACACCGCAGGATGTGCTGTGATTACAGCACTCGGGTTTTATCAAAGTTTCTACAACCTTAAGAAAACAACATCATACAAAAAAATCATACAGTACATGTTTACAATTTATAGTGACTTTTTATTTTTCTACAAAAACATGCACTTTAAACCCCCTGCTGTCACATCCTTGAATTCAACTGACTTGTGTACTATTTATCAAGACATGCATTCATATAAATGAAAAAGAAAAAAAAAAAATGATGCAAGCAAGTGCAATTCCTGGCCTTGTACTTGCAGATGACAAAAAAAAAAAAAAAGAGAGAGAACCTCATTCTGTTTAGATTGGATCCAGAAGCAGGGTGTCTGATACGTTTTACTCTTTGTTCTCTTACACTGATAGCAGCATCAGCAAAGGAAGAGACTGCATGCCCTTGGGTTTGACATAGTGATGGAGAGCAAATTATAGCAGGAAAACTTTGAAGTTGCACAACTGGCTTGTTGAAATCGTTCTCTCCTTTTTTTCTCCCCTCCTAATTCTTTTTTTCTCTGTCTTTTTCTCTTGACAGAATGCAGACGCATGGTACAGTATAATATAAAACAGCCGGCAAAACAGACCACAGAAGCGTAAATAATTGAACAAAACTGGGAGTTTTTTCTGAAATACACCAGCAAATTACTCAACAACATTTTTTTTTCTAAAGTCTTAAGACGTTCAGGTTCAGGAATGGAGGAGGACTAAGGAGTAGTCTGGACTTCTGGTTTCTCGCTCACCAAATAGCGCTGGGCTAGAAAGCGGCGTTTTACTGCCTGACTCAGCATTCACTCAAATGTGGCCCAAAAGTCTTATAAGAGCTGGGAAAATTTCCAGTGCAGAATCTGTGATGTTAATATGGTATAAGAACCACTGTTGGACACAGATATGTCCTGATTAATCACTGATTTCTTATAGTAGTTACACAAACATGATACTTACACTGTTCTCACTGGTGCCAGATACAGGAAATACCGTCCATCCCAGCTCAGCTGTTGCTGTAGTGGAATCCATTAACGTTTCTGTGATGAAGATAAAACGTTCAAGGTTAAAACATAGGTACAGATCAGACGTTATGTACAACGCAAAGACCTTGTGGTTGCTAGCCATGCTTGGTAGTCAAGCATCAGACTACAATTCACTAATCACAAGAAGTCTTAGGAAAAGTAGCTGAAAGTTATAAATAACCTGTGTTAAAAATCAACCGCTAATGTACCGAGCTGTGAAAAAGAGAAGTCTTATCAAGACATAAACACGTATGTAGCTCGTTTTTCTCACTCCCAGTGAAAGTTAATGTGAAATATTGCTGAAAGGTAATAAGATATGAGATATAAACACATTTTCCTCTAGTCATTATGTAAGGAAGCATACAGGAGGCTACATAGAATATCAGCATATCAAGGTGCTGGCGTTAATTCCACTTTAGAGTTCCCACTGTTTCAAGTGATTTAAAAAAAGAAAGAATGAATAAATAAAACGAGCAGCTGAGTTTGAAAGGGACTCTACA
The DNA here is from genome assembly GCF_030014155.1 of Tachysurus vachellii. Classification (NCBI taxonomy): domain Eukaryota; kingdom Metazoa; phylum Chordata; class Actinopteri; order Siluriformes; family Bagridae; genus Tachysurus; species Tachysurus vachellii. Next base: position 9,590,723 of record NC_083481.1, read on the forward strand.
CAAACGTAGGCAGAAGGAAATACTGGATTCCACTTTCCCACTGTGTGATTCAGCCAAGATCTTTCAGAGACAAGAGCTCAGTGTACGGCGGGATCTCCGGGGAGCTTACGTGTGGAACAGGATGTGGGTTAGGAGTAGCACTGCACTCAGATAACCACCAGAGACACTCTCAATAAAGATGTCCTCCTAGATTGACACAGGGAATTGCTAATCAACCCCAGTCTTTGTCCTCAATATGCCTTTGCAGACTTTGTAGGTTATTTGCAAAGATAACAATTTAAGCTCTGCTGTTTGATTTGATACGATACGATATACGACACAACAACACAGAATTAAATTCAATATCTGTTCTCTGCGGTCGAGTGCTTAATGAATTATAGCAAAATGATTGTTTCTAAATGTATCTAAAAGTCACACAGGTGCTGGACATTTCTGAAACCAGATTCCATTTAAAGGACCCTAAGAACAACTTCTGTATCTAGTGTCCCCACACACACTGGCTGAAAGACACACATATGCTACAGCTTGTGCGAGCTGCGGAGACAAGCCGTCTTTTGTGTGTCTGCACAGTGACGGTACTCATGTGGCATTCACTGGGGAATGGAATGATAATCCATGTGCAAAAGAATGGACCTCTGGGAGAAATCAGAAGAGGCCGATAACCTGAGTCGACTTCCTTCGACATTCAAAGCACTCCAGTGTGGCTCAGATGCCATGTAACTAGTCCTGCCAGACCTTTAGTTCGATGACGTGGTTAAAAAGCTCTTGCCTGGTGGAGCAAAGTCTTATCAAGAATGACGGACGGTTTTCTCTGCCTGCTCTGGATTATCTGCCGTGAAAGCATAAAACACACCTTTGCTAATTGAGTTGAAAGAGAACGCATTCTCAGAGGTAGTCAGGTGGAACGCCTGATGCACTGATTCACTCAGTCATGTCTGCTTTGCAAAAATTCTTGCATGATTAATCCATGATAATGCATTTTCCCCTTAATTAAGTTCTGTGTTAATTAGAGCAAAACCAAGTTACTGGACTTCATAAAGAATTAAACAGTGACGTTTCCTTTCATATTCTTTTATCACAGACTAAAGCAGCTATTTCGATTTCCTCTCACAAGCTCTTTAGTATAAAACGCACTTTGTGGGCTTAGCTTGAGGTTGACATAATTACAAGTCTTGCGAGTACTAGCTTTTGGAAACATTTAAATATTTACAGAGTTTTCTTTATTCATGCATCAAGACATTTGAACATTTTAATAGTGCTTTGAAAATAGCTGCAATTAAGATTCACTGAAACACATGCATTTGCACACACACACTCACACACACACACACACACACACACAAAGCTCTGGTAAAGAATGCAATTTTACCATTTTTGCCATTGGATTTCCAGGAAAAATGGAGTGTCCAATTAACTGGCTCCACATGTCACGAATTATTTTTGGGTCCATGCAGGATCTTGGCTCGTCTACATGACCATTTCACTTACAATTCAGTTGTTACACAGCACATATCTTATCTTTATATTTTATTCTGTTTACCTTTTGACTCTGTACTTCCGTATCAAGCCTTAGCTCTGAGGAGCTTCAGAATCTGATTTGTGATTTTTAGACTATAATGAAATGAAGAAATACTAGAGATTAGGAACAAAATGCAATTTGTGAATCTATATAGAGTGCATTGCAAAAGTATTCGGCCCCTTGGTGTTTGTCCTCTTTTTCTGCATTACAACCTGGAATTAAAATTGATTTCTTTTTATTCACAATACAAAAAATATTTTACACCTGCAAAGTCCTAAGCATTTTGTGTAAATCCAATGGAAGTAACCGTCCAAAAATCCATTTTAATTCCAGGTTGTAATGTAGAAAAACAGGACAAAAAAAGGTGTGTGTGTGTGTGTGTGTGTGTGTGTCGGAGTGGGTGTACTTTTGCAACGCACTTTACAATGGATATAAAAAGTCTACATACTCCTGATAAAATGGTTTTGTGATGTAAAATAATGACACTAACATGTATTATGCCAGACCATTTCCTGCCTTCAAAAATATACAAATAGTTAAAACCAATCAGAAACCTTTATAAAAAAACAATAACCTAATGTGTGCGCCTATAAACTAATACTTTGTTGAAGCACCTGTTTTTCACACCACTGTCTTTTTGGGTAAGAGTCTATCAGCATGGGACATCTTGACTTGACAATATTTTCAAGCTCTTTTTTGGGAGAGTATTTTAGATCCACAATGTCCTGTGCACAGCCTGTTTCATGTCACCCCACAGACTCTTATATTCAGATCTTCTTTTGGTTAAGCTATTCCTTTGTTGATTTGGATGTATGCATTGGGTCATTGTCGTGCTGAAAGGTGAAATTCCTTTTAATCCTCAGCTTAGTACAAAACACCTGAAGGTTTTGCTCTAAATCGTCTGGTATTTGGAGCTATACATGCATAACTCTACCTTAAAAAACCCCCACAGTTTTGACTGAATAAAAGCAGCACTAATACATGATGCTACCACCACCATGCTTCAACATTCATTTAAATGATGCCAGATGTATGTTAATTACTTTTGAACAGGACACAGAATGTGACTGATTTATCCTGAACATCCATAAAAGGGTGTGTTTATTTGTGCAATCAAGTTATTATAACTTTTTACATTTTTAATTTTTTTTTACATAACAGGAGGGTGTAAACTATATATTTTTTTCAGATGGTACATCATAATTAGTTCCTATATTTACAAGTACAATGTCAAGAGAGTCATCCATTTCTGGGTCCCAGGGACGTCCTTGTTTTTAAAAGTTATGGCCGGGTTGTAATTCACAAACACTCATCGGGGGTGTCAGTTGTTGCTGGTGAAAGATCAGTGAGAAAGCAAGGTGTTAATACGGAGGTTGTCCAGCAGCCCAACAGAGCTATATTTCAGACTTTTCAAAGCACAGAAGAATTAGCTTGAGCTTTCAACAGGAGCAGTTCCTGAGTGCACATCCAAAGAAATCCGGAACCTTCAGCACTCTCTGTGGGCTTTAAAATGCCCACAAAGCTCAGCGTTCTTCTGGCAACACCTACTAAAAGCCGGCCTGGATTTTCAGAAAGGCTGCAAATATTCTGAGTGTGATAGATGTGTGTGGAAATTGCTGGGCTGAAGGGCACTAAGGGGGTTCACAAATGCATGCTTTACTCTCAGATGGGTTATCAGGAAGCATGCGGTGCTGCATGCACATCACACAGCCAGTGCATTTCAAATCAAGTTTAGAAATGTCAGCTGTTCATCACAAGACGACAAACAAAGGACCCCCTCGATGTTGCTCCGCATTAATTGATAGGAAACTAGATGCTTTCAGTTGGAGGATTATTGTTGTGAAAACTGGTTGGTTGGCAGACACGCTCCAACGCCCGAAAAAAGAGACACCTGTTAAAGTTGTCTGTTTTTAAACAGCCACGGAAAGCTTTCTGGGGTGTGCCGCAGTGTGAAATTGCCTTCCTGCTCATTAGAATGAGGTCTGTTTGTTTGGAGAGGTGGTTAGTAGTGTGGTTAGACACCACAGAATAATCACACACCCTCCAGTCATGTACACAGCAGTATTGTCCTTAGTCTTATCATGTACACTCCGGTTTTTTGGAAATTTCATAGAATGATTTTCCCTTATGAGACTAGGTAAAAAAAAAGAGAAATACATAAGAAAGACTGGAAATAATTACAGCTATGAGTGTCTAGTTTCAAATGAATCATGAACCACTGATGTAGAGCGTGATATCACAAATAAATTCAATGTTGAACACTGGCACAGACAAAACAGGCGCAAATTTCATTATTTGGTCTCAACATGCCCAATACAGCCCTTTAACAAACTTTTCTGGGACTAAACAGACAACTTTCATTCATTAATTAAAGAATATTGTTCACTAACCACAGTGAAGTTAATAGAAATGGTATGTAATTAAAAATAGTTAGCTTTGACTAGGTGGTCAATTGGGTAACTAGTTGTGTGTTAATGAGTTATTGATTACATTTCAAATAAGAAATGTGCCACTTGAGCCGAATGTTTAAAAAGGAGCCATTAAATACTTATAAAATTGTCATGCTTTTTAGAAAAAGTGTGAATGCTGTACAGGGGGCACGGTGGCTTAGTGGTTAGCACGTTCGCCTCGCACCTCCAGGGTTTGGGGTTCGATTCCCGCCTCCACCTTGTGTGTGTGGAGTTTGCATGTTCTCCCCGTGCCTCGGGGGTTTCCTCTGGGTACTCCGGTATCCTCCCCCGGTCCAAAGACATGCATGGTAGGTTGATTGGCATCTCTGGAAAATTGTCCGTAGTGTGTGACTGTGTGAGTGAATGAGAGTGTGTGTGTGCGCCCTGCGATGGGTTGGCACTCCGTTCAGGGTGTATCCTGCCTTGATGCCCTATGATGACTGAGATAGGCACAGGCTCCCCGTGACCCGAGGTAGTTCGGATAAGCGGTAGAAAATGAGTGAGTGAGAGTGAGTGAATGCTGTTACAAGTAGTGTAAAGCTCTCAGAAAATTTGTTTGGCATTGGATGAGTGAACGTGCAGCGAATATCAAATAAGAAACCGTAGTGATACTAAGCCAGAATTTTATAAACATTCTGTTAGTTAAACCTTTTTTCAAACTATTATTAATTATTTAATTATTTACATATTAAAGTTAATTAATACTTCAAATGACAAAAAATAGAAATCTCTAAATCTAATACCTTTCCTGCTCTGGTATTAATCTGCAGACAATCACTTTCCTAAAATAGCTTTAAGGCTCACACTGTAGATGATAAATTAACAGCAGGGTAATTTTGGCAATTTGTAGTAGAAATTTCTGAGATTGCATATTTATTAAATAAAAGTGTGAAGATGGGAAATTTTTCTCATAGGAAAGACATAATCCTTTATAGACATTTGCACATCTTTTTACACATGAAAAACGTTTAGCAAATCACAGTCACCAAATTTACAGCCAGGTAAGTAATATGTATGAAATCTGTCAAAATTCATTCACTCTGAATGCCTCAGTTATTCAGCTGACAAACGTGGCCTTTGTGTACAGTTTAAGCTTTGGAACTTTAAATCTTGGAACAGCATAAAAAAAAAAAAATAAAACCCTGTTCTGCATTTTAATGTCCTCATAATTCTGTAAATCCATATTATAAACATCCAAAACAAAAACTAATTTGGCAAAATATCACATTCTCAATATATAAGGCAGTGTTTCCGGGTTCTGGATCCTGTTATGATGGACGTCTTTGTCTCACACACTCCGGTAAGTTCATCCTTGCAGGTGTGCACTTTCCATAACAAAACAAGACATAACGCTTTGGAGTGAATCGTGGCTTATGCTGTGTATGTCTAGAGTAAATCCTCACTCTCAGAGACATTCCCACAACAAAGACACCTACTCTTACCACATCTTGTTCAGCAAAGAGGACCTGAGCTGGCAGCAACTACCACAATGCTATCACTTCAACATAAAAGAGAGCAGGTTCTCTGCATTCACAAGCATGAAACCACACTCACACCTGGAAATCTCCAGCTCCACTCTTCCTGAAATAACATGTTCCAAGCTGCTTGAAGTACATAGTCAGACCCCAGGCACGTGAAAGACGAGGCACGGCTGTTTTTTGCGTTTAACTGTGGTGCTTTCCTTACATAATGCGTAGAATGTTCATTAAGGTCCCTGTAATATTAGGAGCCTTTGGGAAAAGCCCATTTTTCAAAGATGTCAATCTATAGTAGTAAAGTTTTGCTTATGTGACAATAGCATTACATGGTCACATGTCAAAATGAAGCGTGCAGTAGAGAAACGATGACTGAGTAATGTGCCACCGTGACCCAGGACATCTTTCAGATGTCAGAATGCCGATTAGGTAGGAGTGCAAATGAGAGAGGTGTTACAGAATGGCTTCATATGGTAATTGAGTCCGTATGCTCGAGCATACAGCTCCAGGAACGAGGCTTAGCCGATGAGGTGGCACTGAACCAAACCCCCCGACAGCATTACTCCAGGGGCCGCTCGGAAAAGTCAAACAGCAAATCAGTATGCTGCACGTTTTACATGCATCTCCCGAGCGGTTTCACTCTACCGGAGAGATTTATGAAGGCTCTGAGGTTACTGCTAGGCACTAAAAGTCTGGGGAACTGATGGCGATGATGTAAAAGCGTGTGGAGTGATGTGGCAGAGCAGAACTGGAGGGAAGGGGAAAGCAGGCTAAGCCAACAGAGTATCGGTGCGTTTCGAGGGGAAGCGGAAGTCGGCAGTTGATTTTGGCAGTGCGGGATGCCCTGTGAAATATGCTACCACGTAGCTGACAGCATGATGTTGCTCTGTGTTCCCAGGGTCTGGGGCTGCTGCACTAATGCTCCCTCATAGCACATCACTCAAAATGGCTAAATGTGTCGGAGATGAAAACCGGCCGGTAAAGTTGGGGAGAAAGATAAATAAAAACGACAGAGAAAAAGAGTGAGGGTGCACTTATTTCTTGCTCTCTTTCACACACTGACAGCAGCACAACTTCTTGACAAGTAAAACATTCTTGGCTACTCTACTTTATGTTTGTCTCAAGGCTAGTCCTCCAAATTCAGTCTGAACGCCTCAATCACCACACTTTTAATGGCTCTGTTTTTTTTTTTGTTTTTTTTTTTTTTACTTCAGTGAAAAGCTTAATTATTTACTCTGAAAGAGCCTCACAAGGGGCCCAAAATGGTAATTGCAGGCCCTCACTCACACTCAATCTCTTCCTCTCTTCCTCCTCCACCCGCCCATGTGAAGATCCTGCTTCAAATGATTGGCTGCGTTTAACAAAACAACTGAAACCAGACGCACGCTGACAGACTAATCTTTGTTCCAGCAGATTACTATTCCATAGCACATACTTACTATTTCTCTACATCTCTGGCTTTCACTTCATGCTGGATTACAACATCCTTCTTGCCAGTCTTGTGTATTTTCCAGTAGGAATGTTATAGTTATTAACTATCATGATGGTCATTAACCTGCTCATATTCTATGAATCTGTGTTTTAACTTTGAGTGGAGCCTGTATTTCAAATTCATTAGAGGATTGCGAAGGGCAATGAATTTTGCTCTAAATATCTTGAGAAAGAAAACTGTCATTTTTATGATCAGCATAAATTTACTGAGCATATATTAAAATAACCTCATGATTCAAACTCGGATACTTCAAAAGAACTTATAGAGATGCAAAAATGACACAAAAGGCTTTAGATTTAGTTTTTTTTACCCGCCTGTATCAAAGATCAAAAGTGATCAACTACAATGCATTGTTTGCAATGTAAATCATATCCACATTGATTTTTACAGCATTGATGCAGATGTGTACATGCTAATAGTGTACAGAATGTGAAAGACAACTTCTTGGCTAGCACCCAACATGGAGATTTTGCGATTTATTAAAGCTGTCAAGTTCTTTTAAATGGCATTAGCATTACATTTTAATTAGTAATGATTTACAACTTACATGGTATTATTTGGCATTGCCACAGTCAGGACAAACATTATGCTATGCCTCCATATCACATTAAACCATAGAAGCTGAAAATATGTTAAAGTAAAAACAAAACAAAATATTTACAGCATTTGGCAGATTCCCTTATTCAGAGCAACTTACATTTTAATTACATTTTTTTATACAACTGAGGGTTAAGGGCCTTGCTCAGGGGCCCAGCAGTGGCAGCTTGGTGGATCTGGGATTCAAACTCACAACATTTCGATTGGTAGTCCAATGCCTTAACCACTGAAATCCCACTTCCCCAGGCAAGCAATCCAAAATTTTACCCAAAAATAATGTCTACCTACAGTATTTGTTCCTATCTTCCATAACTACCATATCTACCATCATACCTACCATCTTCCCTTACCTACTTACATTTACTTCCTTACCTACCTAGCTTAGCTAACCTTTCCTATCTTACCTAATTCAATTACCAACTTCCTTCCCTACCTGAAATACCTTACCTTACTCCCTTACATTATAATACTCCCTTCCCTTCCCTTCCCTTCCCTTCCCTTCCCATCCCTTCCTTTCCCTTATCGTATCTTCCCTTACCTACTTACTTATTCATTCCCAATAATGATTTCTTCGGCTTTCAAGGATCTGTGTGCAAACTCTCTCTCTCCACCACACAGCTAGGCTGAATCCCAAATGACTTCTGATTCGTTCTACAAACTCACAACATATGGTTTGAGATAATGGATTTGTAGACACTTCGCTGCATTCCTACACTGTTTGTGATTCAGTCACATGAAAAGAAAATTGTCTTGTTTTGATACCATAGTTAGAAGACTAACACTACAATGTGGTGTCTTAAACATTCTAATGATAATTTTTCCCTTAGACTGTGTAACTATTAAGAAAATACAAACGCTATTCAAGCAAAACATTTTGTTCTGATATTTATATAGTGGATTATATATTTGCTGCACAGGATTGTTTTGCTCATATTTTTTCGAACTTACTGTATATATGTAGTGTACTGACTTTCAGTTATGACAAAAACAATAGAAGTGCCAAATGATAATGTTTAAAACATGCTACGCTGTTGGGATCCAAAAATCAGATTTACACTACATACACATCTGAATCTGATCAAAAATATAAGTCAGATTCCATGTATGTTTTTTGCTAATCAGAGCAAATAAAGTGAAAAAGATTTTGATTGCTTGTCTGAACAAAGCCTAATGACCTCCTATAATCCTAGTTCACATTAATGGGTACTCTTTAGACCGTTATTCAAGGGTGTGACATCAGAGGATTGTACAGTGTGTACTATGAGAGCCTTATAGCTGTAGCTGTAGGTTGGAACATGTATTCCAATATCAGAGTAATTAATTCTCCCTCATTTTACATGTCATTTTTTTTGCCACACTACAAATAACCCCAAGCTGAAGCATGTAAAGACACCACGTCTAGGAGTGTCTCTCTTTTCTCCTTTTCTCTCGTGATTACATGTTTAGCGGTGCCGAAAATCCATCCACACTCTGTTATAAAAAGTCAGTGCTACAAAGCCACTGACCTGCAAAATATTGAAAGATATAATAAGATGTAAAAAGACTTATATTTTAATGTGATTATAATTCTGTTATTTGGGAGTCCCAGTAACCTCCATGTGTCTTTCATGACACCCAGGGTGCACCCATGATGCCACAGATGGGCTGCTCGTGAGCTGTCAGAAACAAACACTGTACTACAACACCATGTCATGTTCCAGGACTGACTGCCGAGCACTAAATATTCATGAAGCAAAGAAAGGGAGAGGTGCTGGCCTCCGGTTTCCGCCACCTTGATAGCATGCTGAATATTTAAATATAGTCAGAGGGGGGGACTGTGTCCTTCTCTGGACTCTGAATTACGCAAATATTTCATCGAAAGCCCTTTCTCAGGCATGGCTAGAGTTAGATTAGATAGAATTAGATGAGATGCTTCCTCTTTCTTCATAAAAACAGTTATTAACCTGACCTCTTAAAATATTTTAAAACACAGGTCATCACAGAGCAGGAACATTTCATTTAAATAGACTGAGGTCTGATTCATGATATCCATGTTATCATGCACTAATAACCGTAAAACTGTTACCATTTAGGACAAGACTCTTTGGCAACCTTTAACACTGAGGTGATTGGCTTTCATTCAGGGAAAATGGGAAAAGGGCAACATTTAAAATCACAGCCTGAGGGGCTGTCACAGACCGAGGGGAGGAGGGAGGCTCGACGATTCAGTTCTAATGCATGAGCGTGCAAACTAACACAATGAACGCTCAGAACAAACACGCCGCTGCCTCTGACCTTCACTTTTCTTTTTTTTTTCTCCCCAGTCGAGACAAACAGGAGTCTGTTGAATTTTAAAGACGCCGGGTGTAGCCTATTAAAGCAAAATTCTCGATTTTTTTTCCATAATGTTTTCTTAAATGCCGTTGCTTTTGGGTTTATAGCTCAGTTAATTAACATCAGTACTACGTTTTTGCTTTGTTTTTCTTTTTCATTTATTTGTTTTCTTTTTCCATGACAGAAGCCGCAAAAAATAAATCCAACAAAATCACGTAAGTCCCAAAAAGCATTGTAATTATATTTAGAAAATAAAAAAAAAACGTCATTCTGCCATTTTGGAATCAAATTTAATTTCTAGGTCAAGTGCTGTACAGCTGAAAAACTGTGAAATGGCTTCAACTTGGCAGTGCTAAAAATGAATATGACAAATCTACAGACATGAATGCTTGATAACTAATAAATTAATAAACCATTTCAGGACCATTTCCCACCGGCACTGTGTGTTTGAATAGACTGCTCTTTTTTATCTGCATTACTTGCACTCGAAGGGTCTTTATTCAACACTGGAATGACCTTCATGCTACCGAGCATCGTTTGGGCTTATCTGAAAAAAAAGTGATTACATAAATCACAAGAACTGCTAAAACATATACCCAAATATTTCACCTTAACTGTTTGCATGTCTGTGTGTCCTGAATTCATCACAGAATACTGTTGTTAGGCGAAACATCTCGAAAGCTCAATGAGGTTGTAAGGGTTCTTTAACCGATGTGAGAAAATCACCCCATATGCTCCAGAACATGAGCAATATGGAAGGGGCATAACCCAGGCATGCTCATTTAAAAGGGTGATTATGGAATTCATAGTATTCATAGCATTCATAGTATCACAAGGTAGGGGTTAGCCCCGAGTTGCTTCAACTGCATCATACTGCTTAATCCAGCTGGTGGAAAAAAATTCATTGAGTTGAGCTCAACCCTGTGAGGATCCTGAGGCATCTCAACTACATGTGGTCTTTGTGGACTGTATGTTTATAATCACACCATCCAGTGTCACCCAAATGAGGATGGGTTCCTTTTTGAGTCTGGTTCCTCTCAAGATTTCGTCCTCTTCCAACTAAGTGAGCTTTTCCTTGCCACAGTCGCCTCAGGCTTGCTCATAGGGGATAAATACAAACATGTTAAAATATAAGTTTAATATTAATCTTGAATTTTTGTATTATATTAATTTTCGTATAATATAACATTTTTTGTATTTTGTTTCTTATGTTCTGTTAAAAGAGCTATAAAAATTAATTTGAATTGAATTGGAAAAAAGCATTTAAATTTAGAATACAATCCTTAATTATCAAACTCACTTATAATAAAGACAATCTATTTACAGCATATGCAACTGCACAGAATTTTGTGGTTTTATAACCAAAGGACTATTAATTCCCACATCTGATCCCACATCAAAATGTTATGAGTTTTCTATAACAGCAGTCATGATAATAATGCTGGTTGTCATTCAAAAGCTTTATATTAAAATGCTTGTTTTAATATCTAATCTTTATGTAATCTTTATGCTTGTACAGTGGATGCACCGCATAATCAAATATGAGCAACCTAATAGTAACTGGTTCTGAAAATGAAAACGTTTTCTGGGAGGAAACATTTACCATTTATAGAAGGAGTCTCCACTGTCAGCACTTTGTAACAGTCGGAGGTAAAGCTGCTCCTTTAGGTTTTATCTATAGGACAATGTCTGTAGGTGTATGTAAAGCATCAAAAGCATAAATAAAGAGGGATTGGTAAGGGAATGACTTAATCAATAAAATTTAAATATCAGAAATGTCTTATGTCAAAAATATCCAGAAATTCATATCATACATGGGTCCAGATCTTTAACTCATCTTCATACATATGCCCATATGCCACACCAGGTTCCATAAATACTGTATATACCAGCTTCAAAACTAAATCCAAGTAAAACATCTTACTTGTCAAAGAAGACTAGATTTCTGGATTTGGATTTTGAGTTTTGGGTCAAGCAAGAACCCAGGTCTGTTCTGTTTGGGCATTTATTTCTTTTGAACTACACATACATTTACTAGCATATAAAGTTTGTGGACAGTTTGTTGGAAGGAAGCAATTATATACTGTTGTATGTCTTTGTATGCTCTAGCATTTAAATTTCCTTTCACTAGAACCAAGAGGCCCAAACCTGTCCCAGCATGACAAGACACGGGCGGCTAAGAATAACGTAGATGAAATTGAGTGGCCTGAACTCAGTAACAGTGAACACGTTTTGGATGAACTGACTGAGCACCAGACCTCCTCACCTGACATGAGCGCCTGACCTCACTAAGGCTGAACAGGCACACTCAAAAATTGCTATTATAAGAGAAAAGGCCTGGATTAAATCTAGAACGTATGTTTGGGTGTGATCAGCAGGTGTCCACAAACTTTTGACCATATCCTGCATAGTGTAAATCAGACAGCAATACCATATTGCTATAAACAAGCTAGTTTTAGCAGTAAACATCATTAGTCCAGACAAATTAGCGCACTCATTTTTATCACATCCCCGCAAAGGTGTTACATGAAATCATTTAGAAGCGTAACTTTTGCCGCTGTCTTCTTCACTGTACAATAACAAGTAACGAAAGCAGCAACCTGCTGGGAAGGTTCGCACCTTTAAATTACCCCCACGTGTAATCTGTAATCCATTTCCTCAAGTGTAAATTATGCAATCTGCACAAGTATCTGCACACTGACAGCCAATAAGTTGATAATAGCATGTCCTCATTACCAAGGTAGCTCATCCAGCCTGCTTTATTATCCGTGTGATTCATATGGATCCGCTCGAACCATAATTATAAGTGAAGCCCTATGACCAATTATTCATAAGTCTCGTTCCTGAGACTGATGAGGCAGAGCCGTCTCCATTTCGCCCCGTATGTCTGATTGGAGGGGCAAAAGGTGCTGGCTCTCTGCAGAGGACAGTTCGAATGATACTGGTATGTGAACAAAGATACCAAATCGGGGGAATCTCATACAAGATTTAATCAACGGCAAAGATTGAGGTATGTTTATGAGTACAGGTCTGTGACTGTACAGGTTAGTGTCCTCCAGCATTTAATCAAGGACAAGTTTTGCTTTATGGTTTAATGAACAGTGGGGTTCAATGGCAGGAACTGAAGGTGAAGTAACAAATTCATTAGTTTTCATTCCTCACTACAGCAATGTGGTTGGATTTTCCTATTTTGACAGGCGTGATGGTGTTGACAGTGTCGGCTGCAAGCAAACGCAAATTTATATTAGGTCTGATGCCCTCATTCTAATCGTACCAATTATCATTTCTATAGTAGCAATTTACAGATAAACATGTTAAATTGTGAAGTTTTCTGACTTTATTTATGGATGGAGTCTCCAGTGTTAGCACTTTGTAACAGTCACAGGTCCAGCTGTAACTTTACGTTTCTTTTTCCACTTAAAACTTCAAATGTGTTATTTTTCTAAGGAAGCCTTAATAATACATGGCCTTGTTGTTTCCTGATATCCTGACCAGCTGCAGATCTTTTGAGATAAGCTTTACCATCTCTATATAAGAATGAGGGAACCTGTTTCCAGCGTTTGTAATGTAAATGATAACAGGAACCGGTTTTGTGGATATTCCGCAACGTTAAACATACATGTTGTCGCTGGAGAATTACTGTAGTACTGTGGAATAAAACACAATAGGACTCGTGGTAAACATCCAGTTTGCTACAATCAATCGAAGAGATAATCAAAAGGAGAATCAAAGGTAAGAAACAAAGGCTAACAGCAACTCTGCATTAAGGCTCTCATCCAAACTGCAAACAGACATTTTCATTTGCTACAGTAACTGCTTGTTACTAGCAGACTGCCCCAGGTTCAGCTCTCTCGTGCTCTCTGACCCAAGAAGACAAACAGCGCTTCTCGTCACACGCGTGGCCATTCACCAGTGTCCTCCACACAAAGGTGCTGCACTTTAGAATGCCAAAAATATGGGAGAAAAATAATGGGAGTCGGATCTTGTTCAAGATTCCATGCTCATGAGCTAGCTCCTCTTAGCTGGATGACTTATGGCTTGTCATGGACTTCTGGGAACTATAAACAAGCGCCTCCAAGAGCAAAGCTTCCTGCACTGCTGGGCCCATTTACTGCCTTGCTAGCCTGTAGCACCACACACAGACAGCGTAACCCAAACACCTTCACGCAAGTGACAGACAAAGTGCTGCAATCACACTCAAGGTCATTAGGCTGACCTGTTGTACCACTTTAACCTCATTGTTACTGATACATTGGCATTAGCTGTGCTGAGATATTTGAGTCCTCTAGGACAGACTTTAAATCCGACAAGGGCTCTTAAATGTCTGGCACTAATGACATGTTTGCAAAAGAGAGACACAAAAGAACAGAGGGGATTTATGGATTGTATTCCTCTGCAGCTACAATACAAGGAATGTCATGAAGCATCAAATATTAATCAAACGCTCTGAAAGTCCTTTGATGATGCGTCTTGATGACACTGGATGTAAGCGAGAGTCTCCGCAAAGTTTTACCTATCACAGGGGCATCTTCCAAGACACACCAGACTGCGCTTATGTTTCACTAATTACTCTGCACTTGTGAGTAATGAATCGGGTTGTTAAACGAGATAAAACTGAAGTGAGTCTAGTTTGATCTCCAGGAGCCAGATGGTTCAAAGACCATCAGACATCAGCGGATCTAATCAGCAATAAAAATAATGAGACCTGCTGCTTATCTGAGGTCATGAATTAAGAGCCCCAAGCAAAGCCCAGCTTCAGCGGACATCTCCATAACTCATTATCTGCAACAACGCAATACGCAGTTTCTCCGATAGAGGAGTCACTTAAGTACACTTAATCTCAGGTCACTTCTACCAGCACAAGTCTCTTGACGTTTCTGCAGGAGGCTGGACTTGCTGTCTTAAGCCTGAATGAGCCTCATATTGCGCTAGAGTGCACTCACGCCTGAGAAGCACACTTCAGCTCCTAGAAGACGTTATGACATCATGTCAAAACAGAAATGCATGCGGGTGACAGTGTAAATAATGACTTGTTATAAAAAGCAGGGGTGAAAAGATTTGAAGTTCGCTGGCTGGACCAACTTGTCACCTGAAATTATCCTTTAAGCAGGCAAACAGAGTTCAGACCGACTATTCACGCTTAAATGCACAAAAAACGATTCATGCTCATATCACAGTGCATGGCTTGTGTAAAGTTTTGGGTCTATATTACTTTTTTGGAATGTCCAGCGTCTTCACTAACACAAACCTCACATTGTTTGCTCTCGGTCAATTAGCGTCACTTACAATGATTTAGAGGTTTTCGTTTTCTTAGCCACAGGTAGGCCTGAAAAGTTCAGTGTTTAAACTGTCTATCAGACTTTCAGTGAGAAGACTTAGGCTTAGTGAGAATATTTACCTCGTAAACATTGTAAAACATTCTGAGAATTTTGCAGTTTAGCTTGAATTTGCCGTCATTTAGAAGTGGGAAATGCATTTATGGTAAAGATAACACATGAATATGATTTTTAATAATATTACAAAATAAAATCATATTAAAAAATACTAACAAAATTATAAAATAACATTCAGGGTAATTCCTTATGGACTTTCCACTGGATATTTTAGTAATAACTATAAAAATTAATCTCAGTTCTGGGGAGTAAAGTCCTACAGAATGGAAGGAGAAATTTAGCAATGGTTATCAATTTCTTTTTCATTACAGTTGTTTTTTATTTATTATTTAATGCATATATATTAGCATTTTACAAGGTGCGTAATAGTACAAAGAGCCAATTAATAACAAAAAAAATCCGGATTCAGTTTCAGTTTTAGGGGGGCACGGTGGCTTAGTGGTTAGCACGTTCGCCTCACACCTCCAGGGTCGGGGTTCGATTCCCGCCTCCACCTTGTGTGTGTGGAGTTTGCATGTTCTCCCCGTGCCTCGGGGGTTTCCTCCGGGTACTCCGGTTTCCTCCCCCGGTCCAAAGACATGCATGGTAGGTTGATTGGCATCTCTGGAAAAATTGTCCCTAGTGTGTGATTGCGTGAGTGAATGAGTGTGTGTGTGTGCCCTGCAATGGGTTGGCACTCCGTCCAGGGTGTATCCTGCCTTGATGCCCAATGATGCCTGAGATAGGCACAGGCTCCCCGTGACCCGAGGTAGTTCGGATAAGCGGTAGAAGATGAATGAATGAATGAGTTTCAGTTTTTTGTCCAATTTACATAGAAGTTTGAAATTCAAATGAATCAAATAGATTCAAATGAATCATCAACTTAGAAATTTTCCAGTGAGTGTGATGTTGACTGACAGATGTTAACACAGATGTAAACAAGACCCAGACTGTATTTCTGTATTTTACTATCATGCCTATATCATGCCGTATATATTTTTACTGTAATCTTTTACACAGTCAGTCAGTAGTGTTTGTATCAGATCAGTATCAGGTAATAGCTGAGTTCTGATATCAATTTCATATTGAAAATGGATAAAAATAGGGATTATGGCATGCTTAAACTAAAATAAAATGCAACTCAACAAGTAGAGCAACAAGCCAGTAAATAATTTTATACAATACTGTAAACTTCATCAACATATGTTCTCTTATTATTCGTTGATATACTGTACCTACACCCTCTTTGCTAATGAAAAACAGCCTAATAAATAAAATAAGTGTCAGGAAAGCATGGTGAAAAAAACTTAACAGCTGAAAGTCATCCAAGGAGATGGAAGTAACATTGTCTTGGCAAAGTAAAGCAATTAAGCAAGCTAGTTTATCAGAGAGGGAAAGGGGGAAGACTAATGATAGGTCATCTGGACACACGTCCCAGACTGCAGCTAAAATCAATCGTACTGAGGATACAAATGACATTTCCAGCCTCAATAATATTCTGGTTGGATTATCGCTACTGAACCAAAACATTAGATTATTGTACAAGTCTAAACAAATAAGATTTTTTTTTTAAATATTCAGTTTCACATCCTTTAAGAGAAGAAGAAAATTTTAAAGAAACAATGACTGGTTTCATCCTTTATCTAGAGCATGAAATGAATGTTGATTCTCATACAGCTGATCGCTAATATTTAGCCTTCATCAGAAGTGCTTTTACTTTACAAGAACTGATACAAACCCTATTCTATATATGAGTATGTGCCATTATATTTGTCTGCAACAAAAGCTGTAACTAAAAAAAATTAGAACAAGTAACAAGACTTCCTGTTGTGAGTTTGTGTCACAAAGCAGCCACATTCCCAGAGAGGCACGCTGGAAAAACACCTCTGAGGAAGAAGACAATGCCACACAAGAGTAAGAACATTCTCGAGGTTTCTTTTTAAAAGACTGGACCTTTTTTTAGGGAAGCTTTCAATGGCAACATTCACTATGCAGGAATTGTGTGTGTGTGTGTGTGTGTGTGTGTGTCTGTCTGTGTGTGTGTGTGTGTGTATGTCTGTCTGTGTGTGTGTGTGTGTGTGTGTGTGTGTGTGTGTATTGAAAGCGGCTGAGGGGTAAAAGAGCTGCTTCAGTGCTGAGCTATTCACACTCTTTCACTGATTACATTGTTCAGTCTCCTAATAGCCTGGCATCAACAGGTGGCTAAACGAGCTAAAATGTTTTCACCCCTCCATGCACAAACACTTAATTGCACACGTGCATGTGCCTGCACACACACTCACGAAAAAAAAAGTCATACACATCTGATTGCAAACAAGGCATACACAAACAGTTGATGTTCACAAACCCTGGTGTGTAACACAACTGTGATTCTGTAGTGGAGAAAAGAAAAAAAAAAGCTAGACAAAACCGCTATGCCTGAATGATTCTTCTCTCGCTTATCACGCCCAGGTGCACACTGTCAACTGCTGAAAACTGCAAGAGAATGAACGAGAAAGGAAGAATGGACAAACAGAGGGACAGATAAAGACAGAGAAGCTGATTCACGGACGGACTGCACGGTGGCCTGGGAAAAGATGCAGAAACAGTGTGGATTGGCATGCAAATCAGGTCCGCATGTGGATGCACGAAGCCGGCCAAAGGCCTTTAGGAGCTGTAATTTGCCAGCATTCACCTCCCATTAATATCAGAGGCGATTAATGAGGAGCCGAGGGAAGGACCAGGTGTCGAAGCGGCCATAGAAGGGGAACAAAGAGGGCAAAGGCAGTGATCCACAAGGAATGCCTGCAGAGTGAGAGGGGGTAAAACAGACATGTGAATACATGTGGAGGAGCCAAGTCTTTTTGTATAATCAGTAGTAAGTGTTAATGTTAAGTAGATGACTTAAGGATTTAAGTTAACTCCCTTCCTTTGGTTGACAATGTCGGTCATGTGACTTTTCTCACATGGCACTGAGCATTCATTAACACACATCCAAAGTCAAAATGCTGGTGTACAAATCTGATATAGTGTGCCGTACGTACACAAGGACATCCAGAAGGAAATCTCCTCTGCTGTGTCAGCCTACTCAGAGTAGCCACAAACATACCAAGAATTCAAATTAAGCAAAAATCTAGAACAGAAAATGAGACGATCTCATGCAAGCAAAACAAACAATTTACACACATTATAAGATCTTCCTCTTTGTCTTCAGGTTCATTTGACAAAGTTTACAATAATCCACTTCACAATTTACAGCCTCCGTTGTGGTAGCTATTAGCACGACCACAGTCCATAAAGAAGGCTGTAAATCCAAAACAACACTACAAACCGCAACATAAAAGTCGAAATGGCCCTGCTGTGCTAAGACACACTAATTTGATATCCTCCGTAACAAGCATCGCCTGGTCTGTCGCATTCCTTCCCTGACAAGCCGTACAAGAGCGGAATATGAGATGAGGATTCCGGTGCCAACTTTGAGATGAAAACAAATCTTAAACAGTCAGGATAATAAGTGCCGTGTCTGCAAACCGGGGGATTTGATATAAGCAGGATTAAAAGTGAAGCTCCAAAGAATATTCACGCTGGAATCTTTTCTGACTAGCAATGCGTCAAGGCGTTAGGAGAAATGGAACAAACATTGTGCCTGAATGAAATAATGAAGAAGGTTGAGAAAGCGTACTTGTGTGGGGTTGATGGCGCCTGTGTGAAGCATTCATGTCAGCATTTCTGTGTGAAAAGCAGCAGGTCAATAAACACATGAGGCATAATTAATGTGTTGTGGCTTTTTGCATGATCACTTAGCCCAGTGCTGTTGTGAAAGCACTACAGCATACAAAAGAGACACGGTGAGGTCAAATAAAGCCGAGGGGAAGTCAACACAAAACTCTTGATTTCCCTGGAGAAATGATCTGAGTGTACTCTCACCGGTGCCTGACTCTGCTCCCATCTCATTCCCTCTGACCTGACATGAAACCCATGAACACCTTCCATGGAAGAGGTCTTTAATCCTTTAGACCTAACCAGACTCGAATATCATAAACCAAAAGCCAAATCAGAAGCCAAAACATGGAGTAGGTTTTGTTATATATTGTACATGATCATGTAATTATTTGCTTCCATTAGTCTGTATTAATGTTTTTATCTAGCTAGTTAGCTTGCCATTTTTTATTATTGCACATTTTAGCCTATTGTATTAGGGTTACATGCCACCAAAACATCACATTAGAGCTTGTACTTGACTGGCTAGCTAAAAAAATTAATGATTATAAATCCTTCTGATCATTTATAACTTTAATAATGAGGATTGCATTCAATTTCATAAGCAGCGAGTTTTAGCTATTACCGCTGGCATACTGATGCAATACCTTGATTTATTTATGGCAGCATGAATAAAAAAATACTATCCAGATATAGAATAATACTGGATCCAGCAGTGGATCATAACATTAGTAAGAGACTTACTAAATGTGGGGTCTTTCATCATGCCCTCTATTCTCTACAGTGGTCAGCGAGGGCGTCTTTTGCGCCACTGAATATCCAGCGACATCCACAGAACTGAGAGGAAGGCTAAGAGGTTAATTGAGTCTCCATGCTGTGCCTTCCTCTGTGTAATTTACTGTGATTAAGGCAGTGAGGTTACTGTCGGACTCACTCAGAAATTGTCCAAACCGCCGAGTAATTAAGCATGTGATAAAAACGTGTCTGCTGATAATATTAAATGACAGTTACAGCAGAGTGTGTTTGAAAATGTATACTTGAGGTAGCCAGTCTCCTGTAACCCTTCATTATAAGTCAACACTGTTCAGGCTGACGACTTTAAACAGCATTTAATCTGGCTATTATTAGAAAGAGCAACATTTGAGCTGTCAAAAATAGTTCTTGAAATGAGGCGAAGGTATTAAAGACTTAAAAGTAGGTCTATGAAAGATATTCAGAGTCTAGCAAAATTTGGTTTAAGGCACTAAAACATGAGATGGGTGAGAGCTGAAAGTGTGAGATCAGAAGAGAGACTTCATTACGGAAGGTGCTGGCTCTAGAGACGCTCTCAGATCTTTATCAGGAAGCTGAAACTTAGCCCAAAGTGCCTACGGTGAAAGATTGAGACATTTAGACAGGCAGCTACAATAAGAGGATTCACTGTAACCTCATTCTCACCTCAGATATAGAAATCTGCAGCTGAAACTTTCTTTTCCTTCGACTTCTCTGGCAGATTGAAAAAGCACAGATCATAGTGTCCTAACTCAAAGTGAAATTGGCGTTCGTATTTTCTGCTATATATAGACGTGTAAACTAGAACTGAAGTTTGTTTCTCTTTTGTATTGCCATCAGTGAGACTCAGAGCATTTTAGTGATTTTAGAGCATTTAAAGGTTTCATTCAGACTGCGGTGCAGGTGCATCATGTATGGTCTGTCGGTCTAAACAAACTCAAATGATTTTTCTATTGCTGCATAGCTATCGAATAACTTGACCAAGGCCTGAAATTCACTGTGATCCAATTAGCTATAGCAAGGATTTCTCCAGGCATTTGTGGAATGTGTGATTGATGCAGCTACAAATGTCGGATGCAAAGGTCGGAGGTTTTCATATTCCTGCTTTTTTCCCCCAGAAAACTGCTTGAATTTGTGATAATGCAATACACAGGATTATCCTTTATGTGGCAATTTAACAAAAAAAAAAAAGTGTTAAAAATGCAACTACCCAATAAATATTTAAAAATGTTTAATGTTAGGTGGATGGATCCAACCTAGTATCTCTCAGTATCTCTCTTTGTTTCTCTCTCTCGAACAGTTGCCCCAGTTTGATAGACTCGTGCTCATCTTTCTCTAGCAAAAACTAGATAAGAGAAGAAAATTGTGTCATATGGCTGAATAGCTTAGAGCACACCGCAGCTGTCTTTTATTTAACAACTGAGCGGACAAAATGGAAAATTCCATCCTATGTTTTTTTTTTGCATATTCTTTATGAAAGACAGGCCATTATTCCCCTGGCAACCAACTCCCAAAGCTTATCAGTGGCTAGCGAGTGTGTCCACGCATCAATTTTCCAGCGTATTCTCCACGCAGGGATGTGGGCATGCATAAGATGTGTGCATTGCCAGCTTGTCATTATGACCTTGTGTGTAGATTTGCGTAACATCGTGCATGTGCATTTGCCGTCATGGGCATTTGCAGCCTGTCATCATCCCTCAACCCATTTCTCTCGCTGACCATCACCTTCTCTTTGTGTTTTAAATGGAGGAATAGGATTTGATTTAGGATTATACTGCTGAATTTATTAAGAGGTGGTGCCTTTAAGCCGGATTGATGCAGATAAACCAAGCGTGGAATGAGTTTGGTTGATACTTAAACCCGCTAACTAATGTCTCTGCAGTCAGACTGTGGGAACTTCAGGGGCTATTTTTTATTTACTCTAACCAGATTAGACATTCAGTGGAGTAGACAAGTGCCACAAGCTGTGATTTCAAGTCTTCAGCCTTTAATTAGCTGTTGATTAGGAAATGAAAGGCAGTGACAACAAAGGAGATTGAACTGATAAATCATCTCAAAAAGATACTTCTAAATGACAAAAAAAGGATTTAATTTAAAAAAAAAAAAAAAAAATGTGTTTTTTTATTGCACAAATGAATGTACATTATTTGTCATTATGTTAACAGAACTTGGTTTTAAAGAACAAAT
This sequence comes from Tachysurus vachellii, assembly GCF_030014155.1. NCBI lineage: Eukaryota > Metazoa > Chordata > Actinopteri > Siluriformes > Bagridae > Tachysurus > Tachysurus vachellii. The sequence continues at coordinate 9,612,598 of NC_083481.1, forward strand.
TACACTCTTTCATCCCGCAGTGAACACTTCGAAAGATGCAATAATAAAAATGTTCTGCAACGTTAACAGGACAATTAGATTTCCGCCTGAGTGATAATTACTTAACTTTAATTAACTTAACTTGATGATGGAGAGAATAAAACAACGGTGATCATATACAAGTCTTCAAAATGGATATGGATGAAAACAAATGTGGATATTTACAGCTAAACCAAAGTGGACCAGAACATTCCTAACTGACATTAAAGATGAAAATAAAGCAACATTTGCACACACATTTACACACACACACACACAAACACAGGGTTGTGTTAAAATTATTTTTCAGTATCTAAAAAAACGCTGTACATTGAAAAAGAGGGAAACTGAACTGACTGAACTGTCACATTTAATCTAATTTTTTCCAACCTTTACACTTTTTAATATATAACATATCTCAGAAGATTAAATTCTACAAAATTGATCACCATATTGATGTAATATAATGATGCTTGCCACGCATTGATTCACGCTTGTTATCAGTCTTTCACCCACAATGCTATGATTGGATATTGACAACACTGACAAAATGGTCAATATGTACAGTTTTCAATCAGACACACCCTGATCTGACTGTGAGTAGACCCCAAGTGACAGCGTAATCTGTGAAGGCAAACAATTAAGGACAGCCAAAGTTTGGGACACCTTTAGTGATCATTAGGGTATTTTTTATTTTATTTATTTATTTATTTATTTAATTTAATTTATCTACCTCCTTTTGGTTTTATTTTTTATCCCAAATTGCATTCCTTAAGTTTGAATAGCGGACAGATGCAAAAAGCCTTTCACTGCATGTCGTACACTGAATGTATGTGTATGTGACACATAAAAATTTGATTTGATTTTGATTTGATTTGATAAAACACATATAGTGTGGCCAAGACACAAGTCAGGATCACATCCATGACAATTTCTGGAAAGATCTCTGTTCAGAACACAAAGAGAAAGAAAAGAACTTCTGTTCTGTATGTGTGTGTGTGTGTGTGTGTGTGTGTGTGTAGGTATGTGTGTATTGACAGCCCTGTTACTCTCCCAGATTGGCTATCTGCCTGCAGCAGTGTGCTGACCCATGTGGCTCTTCAGGGAGTGTGCTGAGGGAAATGAAGAACTGTTGTACCAAATTAATTATAATGAATTTGCTGGAAGATTGCTCGGGATAATGCCCATATCATTACAGCATTATGTACTGGTGCAGATGCTCTGTGCTGTTTGTATGTGTGTGTGTTGGCTAAATCAGTTGTTTTGACCCCAGGGGCTGTGAGTGAAGGGGAAATTGGGGTTAATTAAACATAAACAAATGTAAACACAAGGGCAGGTGGTCGACTGTTGAAACTCTGAGGTAAAAATCCAATCACATACACCAGTGCCCTTCTGATCTCTTCGCCCTCTTGCAACCACAAGCCTATTTCTGAACTCATGCAGCCTATTTCCTGTTTCACCACAAGCTTTGCACATGGAATGTTTGCTAGGAAAAAAAAAGCTGTTTGCACATGAAAATTTGTCTGTTTTTACTCCACAAGGTCAAGTCATCGCGACGTGAAATGATGGACTAAATAAAAACCACGGGTTGATGCAGATGGGATGGAATTGCCCTCTAGGCCGTTCGCTTCTGACCAAATGTGGCCACGTCACTTGAAACAGTGGACAAATGTGTGCCGCAAGACAGGAATCTGTGCCGGAAAACACCACCTTTTTTCACCCCTTCATTCCTCTCACTCTTTCTTTAGGCATTTGGACAAAGGCATTGAAAATGCAAAATGCTTGACCATTCCACAAGCGTCCTCCTTCTGTTCAAACTTTTCGGTTGCCCCTTTTGTTCGATTAATACCTTCATGTCTTTCAGTGGCTGCCCCCCATTCCTTTGCCTGCTTTAGCCCCAGCTCCCACAAGAGATCTCCTCCTCATTATACATGCTTGCTTCCACTCTAGTTCCCAAGATTAGGCAAATGAGCCCCTGAACACAGCCTAAAGACCCCTCCTCACAAAACACGCTCACCCAATGAGGAGGAATTAATAATAACCACTTGTCTTTTCGTTCAGCCAAAGAGAGAGAAAAAATTAGGTAGATTCTTATTCCACCAAAACTTTAATCTCCAAACTATTGCACTCAACAAAATAATGACGCAGCACCTGTAATGTGTTAATGTTTTGTTTTGCAGTGGCTGCACCACTACATGGTCTGCTTTGAAACGAAAGAGGAGAATAAATGCATACTTCTGTCCGTTGTCTGTTTTTTATTACAAACCATGTTCTGAAAAAAAAAAAATGATGAAAGACTTGAACGGTTTAACGTTTCATCAGCACTCACAAACGTGCACAGTTAGCAAGACCGGTCATAGTTCTTAAATAAAATACATTTTCTGCACTTACTCTGTGACTCTCTCTCTCTCTCTCTCTCTCTCCCAGCAGTCAGCAAATAACATGCTAGCAAGCAGCACTGTCTCTGGCTTCAGGCAAACAGGAAGAAGAAGACAAGTGGTGTGTAGCAAACACTGTGTCTGGTAGATTTCTCTCTCTGTTCCTCCATAGCACACAACAGCGACTCATACTAAGTTCACTAATTGATTTCAGGTCATTTTGTACAGGTTTGGACCAATTGTTTTTGTAAGGACAAGTGCTAGGACCGAGCACCTAGAATCAGTCAACTCAAACTCATATATTTCAGTAATTATACCTGTATTTTGTAAATGTTTTTGCACATCTGCACAAGTCCCCATTTATAGAATATTTCCCCTGAACACCTGCTACACAAAGAAAATATCTACCTCCTCAAATATTATGGTTCAGATGTTCTCGATGTTCAGATGTTTTTCCATTTATTCCCCACCTTTTGGATTTTTTCACTCTCGTTGTACTGTGTAGATGCTAAAAATTCTAATATAATCAAAAGATGTACAGATGAACTGATATTTTATCCAAACCCATCAAGTAGCCGTCTTTCTAACAACATGTTTAATCTCCTTTTGTTATTCAGGGTGATTCTACAGTTCATATAACAGCCAGCCATCTAAAACAACCCTGCAAAACAACAATCTGAAACATGAGGTCAAATCAAAAGAAAAACCTTTTTTTCTGCTATAATTTCCTATAATCATTTCAAGACCTGAGATTTGATGTAGACACTGAAGGACATTTGGCTTCGATAGAACAGGTAGAGTCTTGGCCTCGGATGCTCCGCCCACAGCTCCTCTTAATATGATCACATGGCCATGTTTTAGTCTATGTGCACATCTTTAAATCGTTATTAGACCATTTTGTTAGTTTTGATGATAGCAGTGAGACATGAAATCGCTGCACATTTGCTGAGGGTCTATTAGAAAAGCCTGTGGATGGTCGTTTGCACTGACACATCTTGTGGCTGTAGATGATCCTAGGCCAAGTCTAGTGATGACAGGTACCAGACTCTCTAGCAATAGCCAGATATGTCAAAAAGAATGACCAATGACTGGCCATGACATCTGGCAGTTAAATAATAATATCACCACTGAGAGAACTCATAAATCTGCTCACTGAATATGAAGAAATGTTGGAGACTGTTTTAATGGCAAAGAGTGGGCAAACAAGTTATTTGATAATATTTTAAATATCACAGACTTTAAATAACACACACTATTCATATCACTCATATAATGTAGGAACAGTTGAATGCTAACACCCTAAATGTCTTAGCTGTATTTGATTAAATGTCTTTGTTCCTAAGGGTATGCTAATTTTTTCCCTTGACTACAGATGTTTAATATTTGAAAACACTATGAATATTACAAGATTTCTTCACATTGTGAAATGTCAAGTAACACTTCAGTATGACCATGTACACATGTCTGGGTGCAACCTGAAGTGCAAAAAAAATGGAAATGTTTCTCCTTACTCCTTGTTCTCCTTGGCACACTCCCTCACCACAATCAGAGGTGAATTATTGCAGAACAAGAAGAACTACGTGCCTGGACAAGTAGTTCTTCTCCTTGAGATTATAACACACTGAGTTAATCACAAGAAATCCAATTTGTGCTACACTCCATCATGCAAATGTACCTAAAGAAAAAACGCCACCACTGTGTAATGTTAGATATGTGGAGGTAATCTTTAACAGTAACACATATATGGACAGATAAAGAAAAATTGTGTTCAAAATGAGAGCAGAGTGCAGGAAAATGTAGCCAGATATGCTTTTATAAAAGATGTATGCAAAATGAATCAGCCCTTGCCCTGTGCCCTAAGGAAGCTAAGTTGGCTAAGTTCACATACCACCTGTAAAGGTAAAAAAAGGGAGATTGATCATCTAAAATAAATGAAGAAAGAGGTATAGTTGGGTGAATCTAGCCTTCTCAAGTGTGTGCAGAGGCTGTGTATCAGGGCTGGAGATTCCTATTTATCATGCCCCGCTGAACACTATCCTTGCTCGGCCTGGAGCATAGCCAGATCACCACTTTCACTGTCACCAGACGTTATGAGAGAACACCTCTGCAATTCTGAGTAAACATAAATCCAGCTGATGACGCTTAAAAAGCTCAGTTTTTTGGTGTCGCTTCTGCACATTGTGGCCCCCAATGTCAAGAACAGGAAAATAATTGAGTGCATTAGCATTACATCTAGCACATAATTGCATTAAGGGTTATGTATCAAACAGAGACTAGGTGACAAGCAGTGGAGTGGAAAAGCTGTAGCATGGGGCTAATCATCGTTATGGGGAGGCAAATGTTGCTATATTTCATGCTAGTTGTCCACTGCATGTAGCATTTTCACTGAAGTCTTGTACATCCTCGCAGTGACTTCAGGAAACACAGCCAAACAAATAACCAGATACTGGCAACACAGCAACATTCCTGTAACAAGTACCACCGCACCCTTTTCTTGAAAAAGATGAGAACAAAGTATTTTGGAAACAGTGCCAAGCAAACTGTCTCTCTTTCCCAAGATGCTCTGGCTATTTTAGCTGCAGGTTACTGTACACTGCCACCTTATCTAAAACAGTGCCAGACAAGATTTTTTGTTCTTTGGGCTTAATAATTGTGTTCATAAGGAAATGCCCTGCTACACCAGAACACAGAATCAAAGCTGGCTAAATGACACACTCTGAATTAGTTGCCAACATTAGCTACATGGTTCCAAAATTAAGTCAAGATCTATAATGTTACAAATTGTAGAACTATATTAAATTATCTTTTTGAAAATAAATGAGATTAGCAAACTCGCAAGACATGAAAAGACAGTTCAAAGGATGATTTCTGAGGCCATTATTAGCCCAAAATGCATCCAGTGGATATCAAAGGACACTTCCTGTTCATATATGAGGCTGGATATGTGCCTCAGGGAAAGACCATTCACGTCCTGTCTTGGTATCATACTTCCTCGGAGATAAATGCCTTTCACACTTGTGCTGACGACAAATCGATTGGTCTCAGCTTGGACAGACTTCAAACAATGCCCTTCTTCGCTAGCATACTCGAATCCTTCAAATTACAGAGTAATCCTCAGCAGTACCTGTTGCTCACTTCATTTCAGCAAATTATATACAGATTGAATTCCATAATTGCCCTGCGATGGGTTGGCAGTCCGTCCAGGGTGTATCCTGCCTTGATGCCCAATGACGCCTGAGATAGGCACAGGCTCCCCGTGACCCGAGGAAGTTCGGATAAGCGGTAGAAAATGAATGAATGAATGAATGAATGAATTCCATAATGGGAAGAGTGGGATCTGGACGGTGAAGTAACCATGACAGGAATCAACATGGTCATCTTTCCTTCTACAAGCTAATCATGGACAAGCCAAGTGAATAAAAATACCACTTATAAAATCTTTAACTCTGTATTTTAGATCCCTACTCAAAGACACTATTGTACACCATCTGTGTTGGCGACGTCTGTAGTGCATATTGGAAACATAATGAATCTGATCTGACAACCCTGCATGGATTTCTTCATGTGATACTGAGCCTCTCATTTATTTTCCAGTCCAAACTAGGAGCAAGAGGAATTCCTCAGCTGTGCTCCAACAGCTCCAATCAGCAGCAAAACACGGTCAGCGTGCCACTTTCCAGCCCTAATACCTCACTGCTCGGTGTTTATTTCACATCCTTAACCTCTGTCTTTGGGGAGAGAATAAGCAATTAGGTTGACTAAACATGAGTATTATATATCTATCTCCAAATCACTGATAATTGGATGCTTATTTGATGGCATAAACAGAGGGTTTCGTTTATCACTGAAGCCTGAAGTAGCATTTGGATTAGGTTTTTGAGGAAAGAAAGGCCCATTGAAGGTGGGATTTGTTGATGGGAAGACCACATGGGAAGACCAGAGAGATACAGTGGGCTATTCAAAACCATTACAAAGTCCAAATTAACATATTTGGACATAGTATAAGGCATAGATGACCCTATATGCTTGAAGCAGTCGATGCATTTCTGATAATCAGTTTCACAAATGTGCATGTGTGATGTCAGCTTGTCTCCTGCTCCATGCTGTTGAAAGAATGACAGGCGCTGAAATCTGGCCAGGGCAGATGGACCTCTCCCTGTCACAGCACTGCCAAGACATCAGAGATGGAGTTAGCCAGGCCCAGATCCCACTCTCACAGCCGGGCCGTTATCCAGCTGCAGCCATGACCACGCTGTACTACTCCATTCCTCCCATTTAGCACGCACAGCCAATCAACTATGAGTCTGCAGGCTTGAATATACCAGACACAAGATTTTCTTTTTTTGCCCAGGGCAGACACGCCATCATGACGCCTGGGCCAGAGACAAGAACTAGGTTTTGACCAACATATTTTAATCAAATAGGCTCATTCGACATTCCAGTGGACCCTCTGGGGCCCCAGTGTGCACCGGTTGTCTTCGGGTGACAGCGGGTCTGGCCCGGGGTGCTTCCCCTCTTTCCGTGCTTGTTTGTTTCATGCTGTTGAGAACAGAGTTTACATTCTGAGGTCTCCAGCAATATTCATCTAGTCCAAGTACAAAGTTGAATGTCTTGGCACTGGACAACTTGGCCATACTGTGAAATGAGCCATCTTGATACTTGACAGCAGGAATTTAACCCTATGATTTGTTTCCAGCTTAGAATAGATCAGATCCAGTCCATCTCTTTAGATTTGAATTTTTGCAATACAAAATTAGCTATCATTTTTTATAATAGCAACTTAAACAATAGCGAGGCTTGTTTGCACAGGTGGAAGGGATACATAAGAATGGGATGAAATGTGACAGGCACAGGGACTAAAATCCTCATCATTTTTCTCCCCCACTTACAAAGACTGCACATTTTAAGTATTTGTATATTTTTCTTTTTCACCTCATGACATCAAATTGTCAAAGCAAAGACATAAAAAAAGCTATTTTGGAAAACTGTAAAACTTTTCGCCTTTAGAAGAATTGAAAAGATCCCAAGTGTTCAGTTAAACAGGCAAACTATTTTTCGATCACAAAATAAAGCACTCGAACATCCTCCTTCTCATGGGTCAAGATAAAAGAGTTACGTCGTTTCAACGAGACCACGCACATTATCCTTGGGAGCCAGCAAGCCCTGCAGCTCTACAGCCAGATTAACTCCAGAGGAAACATCACCAGTTTTCCGAGGTGCAGAGCCAAGCCAATGAAACTCTCTGTTCCATATGGGTTCATTCCGTCTTAGTGTCCGTTCCATTTCTTTCCCTCGCTCCTTACATTTTTTTCCTCCTGCCAATTCAGATGCCGGAAGACTTAGGCAGTTTTGCCAGACTTGTAAAGGCAATGGCACACACATTCTTAAATGACAGTTTCTCAAGATTAATGCTCATAAGTCCATTAGTTGTAACAGACTGAGGTATGAGTTTTGTAGATGTACGAAGGTTTACCTCCTAGTGTGGTTTGAACAGTACTCTGCTCAATTAACAATATGCTGTTCGGTGCTAATTCAAACAAACCCGATAGTCCTTTGGTGGATAGCAGCACAACACATCTGGTTCCAATCGACTTGCATTACCTAATTCAGAGTTAATGCGGCACTGGGCAAATTCATCAAACACTCTTTTTACTGTGTTTATTGTCTACCATCATACACGATGGGAGTTAGGGTGGAGACTGTAATATAGGTCCTGCCTGTATACAGAACATTTTCCTGTATACAGTCTATGACCCTGCTCTGGTCATCCAAAAACGACTTCAATAATAAGCACATTACATGCTCTGCTGAGAGAAAAGTGAGGAGCGCTACGCAGTTCAAAAAATGGTTTTTTTTTTTGTTTTGTTTTGTTCGAAAAGAGTCCTGTTTTTCCTGACCTTATTCCTGAGCCCTGTAACCATTGTAAAGAACCTTTATTCCTTTAAAACTTTAGCAAGTATTGACTGCTCTAAGGTGCTTAAAATCTGCATTTTACAAATATAGTCCATGGATATCTGGGCCATGCATTTGTATCGTCATTTGTTTTGTTTGTGTATAGGAGAGGACTGGATTTGACCGTGACAAAGTGCACAATGTCAGTTCTAATAAGAATGACACTCCCAGATGATTTTATGGAAAGTTGCGATTAATCTGAAGTAAAACATATGAAAAATGTTTTACTGAAAAAAATAACCGTTGACCCACCGTTGGCTTGCACTGTGAGATCCTGCTAGTGTATTCTATTTACAATAATCTGACAGAGCTTTTCCAACATCATGCATGACTGAAAGCACTCCTGGGTCAAAGAATTTAAGGACTTTCGTTGTTTGTTTGGTTTCCTACTACTTGTTAAAGTCACTAGTGTGTTCCTGCTTCTTGTTATGTCAACGTTTGAATTTTGATTGCTTTTTAACCTTGTCATAATCTCAATTAAATCTGGTGTATTAATTAAGAACATCTCATTTTTTCATTCATAGCTCCAACTCTCTGACTTTGCAGAGGCATCACTTCCATCCTCTCCATTATTTTGTGGGAACAACCTGTACAAGTAGAGGCTATAAATGAAACAGGATGCGAGGTTACAATCATGATGGAGTAAGCAATAAGTTTAGGATTATTGCAGAATTAATGTTTTATCACAGGCTGAGAAGGCTGACATTTCATCAATCCAGTTCCATAACTGTAGGCACGCTTAGTAATCAGTAATTATTACTGTGGTGCAACTTATGTGTCTTTCAGACATATTAAGCAAAACTAGTTGGGAACATAACACTTAGACATCACCCTGTGCCTAGTCTTACCCTCAGGCCACAGAGCATTTTTTGTATGCGTTTTCAGTCAGCCTCAGGACAGCATGAGCATACGTTGACACCCAGGGCAATTTATCGTCGACAATGCACACACTAGCATGTTTTTTTTTGGGAAGGAGGAAACTAGAGAACCTAGAGAAAACCCACACAGGAGCTCAGGATCGAACCAAGGACTGTAACCCCCCACCCCACACACACATATACACACACACACACACACACACACACACACACACACACACAAGCACCCTGCATGCTTTCTGATATAAGGATTTATTGCTCTGCATATCATGCTGCTTCTGCTCGTTTTAGACTCTTGTACTGCCAATAATGTTATATTTTTATTTCTTCATCTGTCTTTTCACATTCAGATTTACAGATTTCAGTATATTTATCTTAAGACAGTGCATCAGCCTCATCAGTAATCAAAGTAAATAGATGTTCAGAGACATCCAGTCGGACTGTGTCCTCCAATATAGTCTGAACTTAGAGACAAGGTAATAAAGCTACCTGAATTTTAATGCATTTCAACCTGACATTCTCCCAATACACAAACCATCAAATTGTACATGTACACCATCTGTTAATCTCATTCATACTCCGAGATCACAGTGTCTACTTCAAACAGGAAAAAGAATTAACGAATAATTGAAAACATTTCTTATGCTTATTGCTCCACTTTTCTGCAGCCATAAAATTCTGGAAATAGAGCTTGACAGGGAACATGGTTAGCACATCAAATATGACGCTTATAGACAATAAATTAACACAAAACTAAAATTCCAGAGTATTTACAGCAGACTTTATTCTACTGTCAAAAGACATTAAGGCCTTTAAAAGCTTCACAATAAAAAAAATTATGTCAAAGAAAACAGTCTCCATAAAAAGATATTTTTTGTTTTTATGATGATAAAGTGGGAATCTCAAATATCTTGGAAAAAAAAAAACAGAAACTTGAACATTGAGTTACAGACACAAATAAAGATGCCAACAGAATTTTTATATTAGACAATATGACTGAGCTGGGAACCCTCATGCAATATTCATAGCCTCTACAGAAGATTTTTTTGGCCGATAAATCCATTGCCAGCAGGACAGGACACGATAAAGTCTGGGTCCTATTTTAAAAAGATTGCAGTCTAAAAGAAACAAATGAAAATGGGGAATCTGATGTAACTGTGTTTGTGTTCTTTATTTATAGTTCAGGCAGTGAGCCTAGAACAGAGTGGACGCAGTGTCTGTACACGCCCAACAGGACTAAAACACAGAGTGAGAAATCTACAGCTGACAAAAGTGCTTGAATAACATTTTCAAGCAGTTTTGTTCATTAATTGATTAGAGATTGAGTTCTCTTTGGGTAGGTGATTAAATAAACTGGAATCCATTACGGGATTATTATTATTCGTATGCAGAAATAAAAAGGGGGAATCATATTCCAGAATGTTTAAGGATTTATTTCGTATGTCGGGTGAAATGTGATGAGAAAAACCATAACCCATGCTTCTGAAGTGCTCTGCTAAATTCATCATTATAAGCAGCATTCCACAGCAGAACCAAGCAGGAAAATTGCTTTGGGCCGTTTCCTCTGGAGGCCCAGGATGCCTCTGCATTATCAGACATTATGTGGGTTCTTTTGTTCCCTGGAGGAGTGGAGCAACACTATTATGAGTATAGCAATTGAAATGTGTTGAATAATGCATGCTGAGTTAATTAATTCACGACGTGCTTTGATCGAACGGTGCACGAACGCTGCAGCTCCCTGAGGAGGATTTCACCTTTGTGTCTAAACCTCACCGGCAGGGAGACCCTGCAATTCTTTCTCTCCGTTCCTCCCTCATGTTGTAGCTTCTCTATTCTCCTGTTGCTTTCTTCCTCATGCTCCGTTCCTGTCTTCTCTGCTCTCTCTATCTTCTCATTTACTTTCTGCTCTCTCTATTCCTATGAGCTGAGACAATTGTCATTCTCTACATGTAATCCTTACTGACACACAACACTAAGCAGCAGCACTGAGACAGAAACAGCCTGACAGGGCAGGCGTGTTAGCTTGGCTTGCCTTTCACTTTCCCCCCCTTTCTCCCCCCCTTTTCTCTTTTCTTTGTTTGCAGGATTGCTCCATCGTTCTGACACTCGGGAGGTGAGAGGAAACCGCAGCACCATGACTCCAGCACCTGGCATCCAGCTTCTCAAAAAAAACACATGTTTTATTAAGGCTTCAGGCAAAAATGCGTCCAATGCATTGCTTGGCAAAAACTCGTAAGTTGTTTGGCACTGATAGAGTCATAATGCAAGGCAGAGTGACAAGTATTGCTTTATCCACTATTGATCCTTCCACTTTAGCCCAGTTCTGTTATTACTTTTCTCCTTAAATAATTCCAGGAGCGGACCGCATCGTGGATAAGGTTTTACAATAAAGCTCCAAGTGGACATTTATACCTGTTACCTAATACTTTCATAACGATGAATTAACACAGATATTTCGTGAAGTATTGAAGCATATACAAGTACATTAACAGTCAAATAATCATTTAATGTGTAAAAGCTATTCATAATGTTAAGTATTGACATCTTGTTTACTGTTAACTGTAAATTATTACAATAATTTACAGTAGTAATAAATATCATTTACATTTTACATTAACATTTCCTTATAAGGACAAGGTTGAGGTGATCTGAGATTGGGATCTATAACAATCCAGGGTGTAAGATAAGACACGTGTCGATTGCAGGACACCAAGCACACACATATACTGTACACACTCTTTCACACCTGGGAGCTGTAGCCGATCCACTTACTGGCATATTTAAAAAAAAACACTGCTCTTCCAGTGTTTGTGTGAGTTTCCTTCAGGCCAAACGCACACAAACACTGGAAGAGCATGAACATCTCCACACGGAAAGTTACCTGTGATCAGGTTCGACCAGAGCCCCTGGAGCAATAGCGATAGGAATAGCAATAGGTTGGTTAGGTCAGCCTGAAAGTTTTAGCAACTTGTGGCTGTTTGTCATTTGTTTGTTTTTATAAACTTCTACTTCATGAACCCTGAATTAAACCTAATACAATCTAAAAACAAATATAATGTTTATTCATACTATTACTTAACTTCTAGCCTAACTTTGTATCCAAAAGTGGACACCTGACTGTCACAGCGGGTTGGAAGCACACAATAACATAGGATGCCTTTGTACTGTATGCTGTAGCGTCAATTTTTCCCCTCCCTGGAACAAAGAGGTCCAAACCTGTTCCACCATGACAACACCCCTGTACACAAAGCAAGATCCATGAAGACAAGGCTTATCCCTTGGGTGTAAAAATTTAAGTGACCTGAACAGAGCCACGACTTCAACCCCACTGAACACCTTTAGGATGAACGGGAACACAGAATGCACACCAGGTCTCCTCATCCAGGATCAGCACCTGACCATATTAATGTTCTTGTGACTGAATGAACACAAATCCCCACATCCATAATCCAAAATCTAGTGAAAGCCTTCTCAGAAGAATGCCTTTCCTTCCCAGTGGAGTTTCTTTATTATACATTACCAGCAAAGGACTAAATGAGACTAAATCTGAAATGTGTTGTGCAAAAATCACATAAGGTGGTTTGATGGTCAGTTGTTTGGCTTGTATTTGTGTATTTTGGCTTCTTCTAGTGTGCTTTTTCTTTTAGTGTACAGTTTTGAAAATCTCTGTAATCGTTTAGCAATAATATTTGGTTACTTGTTGTTCTTAGCAAATACATTAAACTAGCATATGTGAATATGTAGTAGATAGGATGATTGTAACTGGATGCTAGCCAACTAGACAGCTAATAAATGGTTTTAGGTGCTAGCTGTCAAATCCAGACACACACACTCTAACCAGTGTAATACTAACTAATCTCTCGCTAAAGTCAAAAACAATGGCAAACATTTAACTCCCCTGCTGATATTTCCTCACCCCAAAAAACTGTTTCTCGAATCTCCGGCAGCAACAAAGCAATGTTGATGTTCACGCAGTTGAAATCTCTGCAATTTTCTTGACAGAGATTAAGCCCATGTTTAATGAAATGTTTCATCAGGTTTGATGTATTACCTGACATTGTAACTACCAGGTTAAGCCATTCACTGCTCTCATGTGTCTGCTTGCTCTCAAGTTACTCATCCTGCCAGACTGGAAGTCACTGTTTTTTTATATGTACATACACATATACATTACAAATGTTTTAATTATAATGCAATTAGGATTTCTTATCACAAACATAAAGATATCAATATTTAACAATTCCTATCATCAATGGCTATGACTGATATACAGTATTTCCTGACACCCTAAGGATTGCTCTATGTATTAATTACATATTTTATGATAATTAACTCAGTATGAAAGCATTAGTATATTATATGCTTATTTGTGGGACCTATTATAAAGCGCTACTCCCGAATGTGAAAGAGTCCAAAGTGACTCCCTTTCTCTGGCATCCGAGAAATAGAGTACAACAGTGAGACGAAGAACAGCTCGGTTTTCAGAGAAGAGAGAGTGGAAAGAAAAGCAACAATAGGGGATAAGATGGCAGCTGAGTGCCCATCTTTGGGTGTAGTGCTTGTGTTGTCTGAGGGGTCAGTGAGCATTGCCCTCCAGCCCAACTTGAGTGAAGAAGCATAAGACACTCTAGGCTCCCTTTAACTAGAAAGATTGAAGGATGCAGTGTAGAAGGTACTTAACGAAAAACAGAACTCTTGTTGATACTTGTTGCAAATCTTTTCACACCCGAGGCAGTTTTTCAAATACAGCGCATTAAACTCAGGTGTGAACCGAGCAGACATTCGAGGGGAAACAACAATAGCAATAAATAAACAACCCCAAAAGCCCACTATAAAGAACGATCTCTTGGTTTAAGTAAAATCTCATTAAAATATAAAAAGTTAAATGTGATTCATTTACAAGGTATAGAGGTATTGCCATCAGTTTTCAGAAAAGAAAATGAAATAAACGTCTAAGAAAAGATTATTTATGACCCAGAGCAATGGCAAAGACATGTGCATATCATCAAGAACTATAACAAACACCCTTTCTGTGTGATAGAAACCTAGTGACACCAGAACAGAGAAATATTGAGTTTCTTATTTATTGGGAACATACATATAATCCCACTGTTGGCTAAAGATCAATCTCTGTAATCACAAGAGAGAATTTTCTATGTGTTAGGCAAATGTGACTCACAGACTTTTTTTTTCCTTTGCTCGGCCTTCTGATATGTCTATAACATTCACATCGTGGAGGAATGCATGCATCATCTGCCAAACATAACAAAGCCTCTTTAAACAAATGAATGAAGAGTCAGTTTTACATTAAGGAAAGATTTCAAAGGCAAATTCTTATCGCCTTACATTCAACTTCTTTTATTCTTCTTTTCATTCTTTCGGAGTGAAATCGTTCACATGGTTTATATTTTATGGGTTGTACATAATGGAGAGCGCAATGACCTAGCAATCTCCCACACACGAAACGTACAGAATCGTTTGGATTTTCAGATTGCAATGCAGAATCTTGCTACTCTTTAATCAACTCTTCTTTCTAACTGAGCCTGATTAGACATTAGGTCCAGATCCTTAGCAGTAAGGTACAGAATGTTTACTCCATTAAAGATTATCAATGCATCAATGCATACAATATGGTACTTACCTTGGAATGCAAGTCAGAGACTTCAGACTGAAAAGTCAACAGCATAAGATGTGTATTGCTGCTTTGAGTGCATGCTTTCTAACTACAAAAATGTATTCGGAATTGGGTGCACAGTGGCTTAGTGGTTAGTATGATTGTCTCACATCTATGGGGATCCTGGTACTGCCCTCTGTGTGTGGCGTTTGCATGTCCCACCCGAGCTTTGGGGGTTTTCCTCAGGGTGCTCCGGTTTCTTTCCCCAGTTCAGACTCAAGTGTTGTTGGCTGATTAGGATCTCTAAAGACTGGAGTGTGTGCGATTGTTCCCTGCAATGGGTTGGCACCATGACTAGCGTGTCCCCCACATTGTGCCGTGCGTCCCCTTGATAGACCATGTGTAGGATGTGTTCTAGTTGGTGCAGTATTCTTTTTTGCCAGGTTCATTGGGTATTTGGTTCACAATCCCACAGAGCAGCCACGCCACAGCTCATGCTGTTCATGTACTATGTATAGGGCAGCACATCTATGCTGTGCTCTTCAAAAACTATTGGTTAATTTTAATATTCAATAATTTTATAATCAAAGCATCTTTCTCATCATTTTAAAATGACCTCATCTTTAAGGAAAATGAATCATATGAAATGCTTCTTGACGTTTCACCTTGCAGCAGCAAAATTGCAGTAGTGTGTCTTTCTGAAATGTAACAAACCTAAAAACTGTATGTCTGTACTTTGTATTACTTGGCTATTGTTGTCAGCTATAAATAACGGCCCCTGGTTTTGGAAAGGCATAGCCGTTTTGAAAAATTGAAGCTTACGCTATCACACTAGATAGAAATCTGCCCAGAAAGATCACATGGTGACTGATTGAGACCAGTTATGAACTCGGGTGATGTAGCTCAGGAACTGAGCTGAGGAAATTCATTAACTGAATAAATTTATGTCTGCAAATTGTTGTACCTTGCAAAAGAAGTAATTATTTCTTTTCACATATAACCCTTTTCCTTTCTGTGTCTGTGTTTTCAGTAGAAGGACTCTTCTGCTTTACAAACGCTTGCAGTCACCAATTGGAGTGGCGTCATGTTACACCTTTAATACTTACAGTAGCATGACGGAGAACCACGACTAAGTATGTGTGAGGTAAACAAAACACTCACTTCAGTGAAACAAAATCCTAAAAGTAAAGCCTAATTCCATTGCTCTCTATTTTCTTGCATTCTTGGTTTTGCCTCTTTTTTATCCTAAACTACAGAGCACCACAAATCTGTATCGGATGTCAAGTTCTTTTGCTTATGTTTATCGAAAAGCTTTTAGAGATTTTAGATTGATTTGTGCAGTAGTGCGTTTGTGTCTACTTTTTTAAAACCATGCAATCAGTATAAAAGGGGCAGCAAATTGGCAGACTGCTGGATCTACAATCTGTTTGTTTCCCCTCTTAAAAGCTTTTAAAGTCTTCCACACTATCTGTGAGCCTGCCATCTTGGCAAGACGGTGCAAATTTGATTCCAAGTGCAAAATATGTGTCAAACGTTATCAACATGTTTAACCCAGTACAAAGTGGTGTTGGGGTCGAACGGCCAGCAGAGAAGAAACACATGTCTTAACATACTGAATACAAAAAATACTGAATACTCTTGTACTTTTGAAGAATTTCAGTAAAAGAGTTTTAGGAGCATGCTAGAATTGAATTCCCTTGTCATGACAACTGTCTTAACGCATTGTTATATTCATGCATTCACTCATTTTCAGTAACTGTTTTGTTCTGTTCAGGGTTGCAGTGGAGCTGAAACATTTGTTGGGAACACTGGGCATGAAACGGGAATATAACCTGAATAGGAAGCCGGTCCATCACGCAGCACCACGAATGTTCACAAACACATTCACTCACAGGGCTTATTCAGTTCACCTAACAGCAACCAGAGAAATCAGAAGAAGCCAATGTGCACATGGTAATAACTGTACCTGGGAACAGTTGACCTGGGGACCCTGTGGCTGCGAGGGAGGCATGCCAATTCACAATATTCTGATACTGTATTTTTTTAAATGTTAATCCCAAGTTGGTCTTAAATATGGCGCATGTTAAATATTGCAGTATACCAGACACATGTCTATTTAGTTAAACACTTTCATGCATGTGGCATAAAGAACCCTTTTCAACCCAGTCACATGATATAGTGTGATAAGTTGTTGCAAACGCGCAGACTTTTGATCCTATGTTCACACCTCCACTGCTAATCTTGCTTTGCCTCCACACAGGCCACAGTAGACCAAGAATTCTAGGCCAATTCTGCAGGTGTCTCTACCAGTCATATATCACACACAACAGAGGCCATATGTTCCCCGCAAAATGCTGCCTGACGTTGTACAGGAGGAGCTCATACTTCTTTCTGGACAGCAGGGGGGCTTGTTGGAATAAGCAGCCCTCCAAGACTCATCATTCATATTCCCAGACACCCGCTCAAGGTCCTGACACTTGGTTAGGCAGAATGGAGGAATATTTAGGCAAAGACGTGACATGCACTTCTCCCAAATCTTTCACAGAAAAGGGAACATGGGTTTAATCCGGCACATGTTTTTCCAATCAGTGCACAAGTCGGCCCTTCTGACAGTGAGCCCATCAAGGGAACTGTTTGGTTACCGCATGCATGCACTACATCTGCCACATATTACCACAAGCCTCAGAAAAATAGAGAGAAGGATGTACATCAAGAGGAATTGTATCTAGAGACAACCTGTCTGTGGGAGGAGAACAAGGTCTTCATGTCACCAACTGCTCACATGTGTCACATGGAAAAAAGTCGAGAATTTGCTGCTAACCAACCTCAGAGAATATTAATACTGATATATAGATTTCTGGCTGACTCACAAGATGTTTAATTTATCTCATAATAAAAAATGAAACTGACAATTATACAAAACACTGCTGCGTTGCCAAAAGGGATAAATGAGAGCTGTTTTAATGACTGACAGCTTCGGTCAGTAACAATCCACATGAAAAGAAAAGAAGAGAATGGAGCTTTAAAACGTGATAACAGAACAGGCTAACGAACAATTGTTCAGGCTTCAAGGAACCGAGTCGGCAACAATAAGACTAGTATGCATTTCATTTCTTCTGATACTGATGGCAAGCTAAGCGTGTTTTCCCGAGATGTGGGACCAAAGACGTTTGTTTCATGCTCAGTGTTCAGAACAAAAGACAAAATCAGGTCACATCGTGGTGTAATTGATATGCTGGGACACTCCTGTGGGGAACATGCTTTCATAAACAGGGGAAATTGACTGGATAGTGATGTTTATTTCCTTTGAATGATTAACCCCAGTATGCTTGTGATAGCAACCGTCCAGGTGGGAGTGATTCCTGAATTATTCAGCCTACAGACAGCATTCACAACAAACAGATTCAATTTATAGATTATTCTACAGCTTATCAGCCGCACACTGAAATCGTGGCGTATTGTTGCATGCAGCAGCTTCCACAGCCATTGTTGTTTGCTGCCATTCAATAGTTATAGGTGGCTGTGGTGGAAACAGATAGGATTCTTGAACTTGAATGAACTTAAGATAAATTCTTTCCAACACATGGATGGACACCAGCAATCTTTCACACTTTGACCTGATTCATGACCTGTTCTTTTTATTTAAAAGACTTGGAGTCTCACAAGAATCCCCAAGAGACTTTTTGGTGGATTTTCCAGTTGCCTTCCCTTATGATCAAAGGTGATCGTTATATAAAACAATGTTTCTGGTGAAATTTGTGGAAAATTACCAGGTTCTTGTTTTGGTGAACTTTGACTATTTCATGGCTACAGTATGCGCTTCAGTGGGTGTGTTTCACTTTGTAACAGCAGTGTTTAATTTACAGGATTACACCATCACTCGAATTCAGCTGAAAAATCTTTCAAGACATGTAATTATTCAAAACAGCTAAAAGCTTTGCCTTAAATTTGTCTATACGTATTCACATACAGAAAACTTCATTTGACAAAAAGTCAATTTACACAAATATTTTTACATGTAGAAGAATGACACTAAGTGGGGCACGGTGGCTTAGTGGTTAGCACTTTCGCCTCACACCTCCAGGGTTGGGGGTTCAATTCCCACCTCCACCTTGTGTGTGTGGAGTTTGCATGTTCTCCCCGTGCCTCGGGGGTTTCCTCCCCCGGTCCAAAGACATGCATGGTAGGTTGATTGGCATCTCTGGAAAATTGTCCGTAGTCTGTGATTGCGTGAGTGAATGAGAGTGTGTGTGTGTGTGCCCTGCGATGGGTTGGCACTCCGTCCAGGGTGTATCCTGCCTTGATGCCCGATGACGCCTGAGATAGGCACAGGCTCCCCGTGACCCGAGGTAGTTCAGAAAAGCGGTAGAAAATGAATGAATGAATGAAAGAACGACACTAGACGTGTTGAGTCGTTCTCGAGGGTCCATGATGCACAGTGAGAGGGTTATAACCCAGTAATATGAAATATTACATTATATTTATTAATGTGTCCTTATAGTTTTTTTGCCTGTTTACTTTATCCTTCCAAATTAATGTGTTTAATAACCATAAATAAGTAAGCCTAGGAGAATTCTGCCTGTGGAATGATGAGGAATAACAACGTCTATAAAGCATTATTGTACATCTAAATACCGAAAAAAAAAAAAAAACCTGTGTGGAGTCACTGACTGTAAAAAGTTTGAAAACCCCAAACTTGGTGTAAAAAATTGTGTAACACTGACATGACAACAAATTTAATCAGAATAAATCCAACCTACTACTGTAACCAACGTCCTGTAAGACATTGTTTGTGAAACCTAAGGAATGAGAGCAGGTTATATTTCAGTCTCAATTTTTCTCTGTCTTCTATGTGACGGCAGCATTGGGTGAACAAAATACCTTTATAAACATTTTTCTCATAGTAATTTAACACCATGTTCTCTAATGCAGTGTAGCCACTGGTCTACAGCAGGGCTTAACATGATGCATCTTTAAATAATGAAATGCTGAGCACAGAAACTGATATATAAGTGCTTCAGTGTTGACTTCAAGGTTACAGAGTCAGTCTGCCTGTATGTGAATTAACCTCAGTACAACAGAGAATTACCTCTCTCATTGTGAGAGCAGTCAAGTCACAGCCACAGGCCAAATCAGTTAATTATCTCCGTTAATTCCCCCTGTGCCAGGCTAATGCAATTATATGCAAACAAATATCTGCCGCCGTGGCACTTTTTCTTCCCTCTTTCTCTGCCATACTTTGCCTCTAAAAGGAAGGCTCATTTAATTAGCTGGCTTAGTTTACAAATTGTGGTTTCTAGAACCTAAATCTCCCACTACGGCCTTTCGGGTACTTATCACAGTCTTAACTACAAGCATGAAAATTCTGCCACTACGTTAAATAATGAAAGGCCGAATGAGAAACTGAATTCTGCTTATAAAAATCTATATTTTTGAGCCGTTTGCACAGTACTACGATCAGTAGGATCTTTTCTGTTAACCTTAGATTAGCACGGGTCACAAGATGGTTGTGAATGTACTGCAGACAGTCAGAGCTCTGAAGAGGCAGACACACACCAGAGACAAGTCTGCTCTTCTTCACGCAACGTTGCCAAAACACTCTTAGACGTGCAGGACATAAACACTGTGAAATCTGAGAGCGTCCACATTGCTTCTAAGCATGCAAATGCAAAACAGTGTACCACCGATCGATGCTTATACAGTCACGGATCGATGCCTGAAGCTTGATTTATTTACCTATAATTTGATTCAGTGAAATGGAGAGTGTGTCTTAATTACACGTGTAGAGGAAAATGAGTTTAAATTAGCCTCTTGACACGGAACTCTAAATCAAACCTACTCGAGTCCATCCAGCAGATTAGGGCTGTGACAATATACTGATGTGTTAGGATACCTAAAAAAATGAATGATGTTGATAATGGGTTCAAAAAATGTGCAAATAATTTTGGAAACATTAAACTAATGCAATATTTAAACTAAAATTAACAATAAAATATTAGGAGTTTATTCTAAACTCTTAACACAGACTTACACCTACAGAACACAATTGGCCAAATTGATAATTTTCCTCTCAAAAACACATTTTGTTAAATATATACTAACTCTCCATTTCAAAACAGAACACATCTTTCTCTGCACACACTAACTTTACCGAAACACTGGAAATCTGACTCAAAATGAAATTATTCTGTCAAACAATAACACTTGTTTTCACTTCACAAGGTATATGCAGTCAATCAAAGTACACCAGGTTTCAAAATACTGGCTATTGTTGACATTAGAAAAACTGCATAGACTTTTATGTTTCAGGTAACATGCAATCCACCTTTTACACAAAACTTCTTAGTTGGGAACTGTATGTCCACAGTTATTTTTTTCTTTACTGTTTACTAAAGGAGGTACAGTAGAAACACAATATAATAGAACAGAAAAAGTTTTACAGTATTGCTTACAGTGAACAAAATATCATATATAAGAGCATTCTGAAAAACAAAAAACAAAACAGCAAAAAGCCCAGATAAGAAGGGGGGAACTAAAAATAGCACAAAATTAATGTATCTAATCCCTGCGATCTTCATGGTTCGGCCACATGTTTTCATCAACATCACATCTGATATCATCCAAGGCGATGCACCTGGGATAAAACCGCTTGGTATGTCGGATCCACCCTTGCCAATCTTGAACTGTGATGTCCCTGCAGCCAGCATCCATGGCTTCAAGGAGGGACATCTGGTCATGTGGCTGATGGTCATAAACCTTCCACCTCCATGCAGAAAAGAACTGGTTGAGGAAAGGTGAATAGGGTGGAAGGAAGAGACTTACCAGTCTTGGGTGGACTTCAAACCATGCTGTTATTGCTTGCGAATGATGGAAAGCAACATTGTCCCAGGTAATTACAAAGGTCCTCATGTTTTCACCCTCCTGATCCTGCTCTGGTACCAGGCGCTTGTGGAGATCATTGAGAAAGGCAAGGAGGCGCTCGGTGTTATAGGGTCCAACCTGACATCTGTGAAGGAGTAATCCTGCATTTGCCATTGCTGCACACATGGTAATGTTTGCCCCTCTCTGTCCTGGCACATCAACTGTGGCCCTTTTTCCAATTATATTTCGTCCACGTCGACGCCTTTTGGATAAATTGAATCCTGCCTCATCTATGTAAATGAATTCATGAGGGGCCTGGTTGGCCTTCAATTCCATAACTCTCTGAAACAAAGTTTATGTATATCATGTCATTACTGTATACCATACTGTATTGTAACCTATTACTGTGTAGGTTACCTACTTGCAAAGTGCAAAGCTTATAGAACTGGACATTGAATTGAATATACACTATACCTGGACATATTGTCGTCGTAGCTCCTTGACTCTCTCACTGTTCCTCTCAAAGGGAACAGTGTAGAGCTGCTTCATCCGCACTCTGTGTTTGGACAATGTACGTGTAATGGTTGTGAGGCTGATGCTTTCTATATTGCCAAATATCTCATGGTCCTCCACAATTCTAGTTTTAATTTCATGCAGTTTTATTGCATTTTTGCAACAACCATTTCTACAATGGCAAGCTCTTGATCATTATTGAGGAGCTTTCCTCTTCCCCCAGAGGGTGGAAGACGTTGCATTCTTTAGATGGGAAAAAAAATCAACATATGCATTACTGTATGACCTTATTGACATGTCAAGTGAGAATAGAAACAATCCATGTAAAATGCAATACTTACCTGTTGGTTTGTTGAAAGATGTGAATAATGGCGGCAACCATTGACCGCCTCAAATTGGGTTGCACTCTTTCACCAGCCTCTCTTAGTGAGAGACCGTGGTTGATTACATGGTCAATGATAGTGGCACGAATTTCATCACTGACTACTGTTCTTGCAGCCCTTGGAATGCCACCACCACGCATTCTTACACCTCTACCTTGCCCTCTCCTTGGGCCTGCTCCTGTTCCTGCACCTCTCACTGCACCTCTCACTGCACCTCCTACTGCATCTCTTACTGCACCTCATCCTGGCCCTGCATCTCTCACTGGAGCTGGTCTTCTCCCTGGGCCCCTTGCTCTTCCTCTTCCACGTCCAAACATTACAGTGTTTGTCTTTTTCTGTTTCTGTTTCCAAAAACATCACTCCTCAAAGTCCTCTTTTTATAGTAATAGAAAAAAATAACCCCTGCCACTGAGTCTAAGCCAGACTGGAATCAGCTGTGGTTGGCCCAATTCACCCAACATAAATCAGCTGTGTGTCAATTATTCAATTGTTTGTTTATTATCAGCTGAGATATATTGTTTTTGAACTGATATCATTGCAGAAGCAGAGGTTTTTATACTGTATCTAAGGTTTGGAATATTGTTTTTGCTATTGTGGGATGTTGTGTGTTAACATTCTTGAATACTACAAAAACAATCCATAATTTTGTTGAGAGGTATAACTTGTCTGTTAAGGAAATGTAAGCATTGTGGAAATGTGTTTACTGATTGCATATTGTGTGAAAACGACATGAAATGTGTGAATGGTATGGCCACAAAAGACTGATGCTGTGCTAATTGTGTTTAGAGTTTTGAAAATGTGACAACTGTTTGGACAAACGCTTGTTAGCGACTGAAAAAAACTGTACTATAAAATGAGGACTTTGAGGAGTGATGTTTTTGGAAACAGAAACAGAAAAAGACAAACACTGTAATGTCTGGACGTGGAAGAGGACGAGCAAGGGGCCCAGGGAGAAGACCAGCTCCAGTGAGAGATGCAGGGCCAGGGAGAGGTGCAGTGAGAGGTGCAGTGAGAGGTGCAGGACCAGGGAGAGGTGCAGTGAGAGGTGCAGTGAGAGGTGCAGTGAGAGGTGCAGTAGGAGGTGCAGGTGCAGTAAGAGGTGCAGTGAGAGGTGCAGTAGGAGGTGCAGGTGCAGTAAGAGGTGCAGTGAGAGGTGCAGTAGGAGGTGCAGGTGCAGTGAGAGGTGCAGTGAGAGGTGCAGTAGGAGGTGCAGGTGCAGTAAGAGGTGCAGTGAGAGGTGCAGTGAGAGGTGCAGTAGGAGGTGCAGGTGCAGGAAGAGGAGCAGACCCAAGGAGAGGGCAAGGTAGAGGTGTAAGAATGCGTGGTGGTGGCATTCCAAGGGCTGCAAGAACAGTAGTCAGTGATGAAATTCGTGCCACTATCATTGACCATGTAATCAACCATGGTCTCTCACTAAGAGAGGCTGGTGAAAGAGTCCAACCCAATTTGAGGCGGTCAACGGTTGCCTCCATTATTCGCATCTTTCAACAAACCAACAGGTAAGTATTGCATTTTACATGGATTGTTTCTATTCTCACTTGACATGTCAATAAGGTCATACAGTAATGCATATGTTGATTTTTTTCCCCTCTAAAGAATGCAACGTCTTCCACCCTCTGGGGGAAGAGGAAAGCTCCTCAATAATGATCAAGAGCTTGCCATTGTAGAAATGGTTGTTGCAAATAATGCAATAAAACTGCATGAAATTAAAACTAGAATTGTGGAGGACCATGAGATATTTGGCAATATAGAAAGCATCAGCCTCACAACCATTACACGGACACTGTCCAAACACAGAGTGCGGATGAAGCAGCTCTACACTGTTCCCTTTGAGAGGAACAGTGAGAGAGTCAAGGAGCTACGACGACAATATGTCCAGGTATAGTGTATATTCAATTCAATGTCCAGTTCTATAAGCTTTGCACTTTGCAAGTAGGTAACCTACACAGTAATAGGTTACAGTACAGTACGGTATACAGTAATGACATGATATACATAAACTTTGTTTCAGAGAGTTATGGAATTGAAGGCCAACCAGGCCCTTCATGAATTCATTTACATAGATGAGGCAGGATTCAATCTATCCAAAAGGCGTCGACGTGGACGAAATATAATTGGAAAAAGGGCCACAGTTGATGTGCCAGGACAGAGAGGGGCAAACATTACCATGTGTGCAGCAATGGCAAATGCAGGATTACTCCTTCACAGATGTCAGGTTGGACCCTATAATACCGAGCGCCTCCTTGCCTTTCTCAATGATCTCCACCTGCGCCTGGTACCAGAGCAGGATCAGGAGGGTGAAAGCATGAGGACCTTTGTAATTACCTGGGACAATGTTGCTTTCCATCATTCGCAAGCAATAACAGCATGGTTTGAAGTCCACCCAAGACTGGTAAGTCTCTTCCTTCCACCCTATTCACCTTTCCTCAACCCCATAGAGGAGTTCTTTTCTGCATGGAGGTGGAAGGTTTATGACCATCAGCCACATGACCAGATGTCCCTCCTTGAAGCCATGGATGCTGGCTGCAGGGACATCACAGTTCAAGATTGCCAAGGGTGGATCCGACATACCAAGCGGTTTTATCCCAGGTGCATCGCCTTGGATGATATCAGATGTGATGTTGACGAAAACATGTGGCCTAACCCTGAAGATCGCAGGGATTAGATACATTAATTTTGTGCTATTTTTAGTTCCCCCTTCTTATCTGGGCTTTTTGCTGTTTTGTTTTTTATTTTGTTTTTTTGTTTTATTTATTCTATAATCTTGAATGGAGTAAGGATTTGTGAATTAAAATTAAGATAATACCAACAATAATGGAAAAAGAAATATATGTGCCACTGAGATCTGTGATCCTCTGTATGGAGTCATTCTCCATCATGCTGTGATTGTTTTTCATCCATCCCACCTCAGTCATCAGAAAGCATGCAAAGTGTTGGGTTACTTTCATGACTGTAGTTTACTCAAAATTGGACCAAATCTCTTTTACCAGTTTTGACTAGCAAATCACACTAAAATCATGTCTAACGACTAAACGTCAGTGACGCAATGCTCCGTGGCACAATTCTAGGTCATCTACAAAACATTCTCACACAAGCTGATCCAGTAAACGATCATCTCTTCTTCAGAAATCTGTCCAGCAGCCCTGAGGCTCATAAAGGTATCTGTGCACCATCTGTGGCACTTTTTATACCTCCAGCCTTTCCTTTACTCCTGGTGAGAAGAGAGTGTCAGAGAGGTTAGAAGAATAACAACTTCTCCTCCTTTCTGTCATCAGAACAAAGCTGAAAAATATTCAGCACCGTGTTTATCCCCCTAAAGCAGAACATGGTCCATCTCCAGACCTCAATTCGACAGAAGATCAGTTTCTAATGTTCAGGAGGATTTGATATTTTTCTAGCATTGAATCGAAGAAGAACAAATCTGAATATAAAGTAGCAGAACACTGCTGGAAAGCCATCAGTCATATTCCGTGCGAATTTCCTTTGTTTTTGTTTCCCCTTGAGAAGAACAGAACACACCGGCTGATTTAAAGCTTCATAAACATGCAGCTGTCATGAAGACCGATTTTGTGAACAGAGAAGAACCTGAGAAGAATAAAACTTAAAAACTTATAATGAACTAATAATGCATTTTAGACTTATTTTGTTATAATGACTTATATGTCTGTACCATGTATTATGTACCAGATTGTTAGTCATTCTTATAACCATTCATTCATCTTCTACCACTTATCCGAGCTTCTCGGGTCACGGGGAGCCTGTGCCTATCTCAGGCGTCATCGGGCATCAAGGCAGGATACACCCTGGACGGAGTGCCAACCCATCGCAGGGCACACACACACTCTCATTCACTCATGCATTCACACACTATGGACAATTTTCCAGAGATGCCAATCAACCTACCATGCATGTCTTTGGACCGGAGGAGGAAACCGGAGTACCCGGCGGAAATCCCCGAGGCACAGGGAGAACATGCAAACTCTGCACACACAAGGTGGGGGCAGGAATCGAACCCCGACCCTGGAGGTGTGAGGCCAACATGCTAACCACTAAGCCACCTTGCCCCCTCTTATAACACTTAACACTTATATAAAATAAAATTGGTTTACGTAGCTTAGTCTTTTACCGCTTCGATATATAAAGTGTTGTTTGGGAATGGATAAAATTGTGAGAAATAAAAATAAATGTGTTTGGAAAGTGTTCACCCTGTCGTCAGGAGATAGGAGACAAAAAAAAAAGATCATGCTCTTTGAGATAGAGGGATGGCAGACGCTTACAATCACAGTGACACAAGCCAAACCCAGATGTCTTTGAGCTCCTGTATGAGGAAGAGTGCAGATAACACTTTCCTCTGAGTGTGTCAAATGTGATTGTTTGGAAATTGCCTTGACTGGTTGGCGATTCATGTCCCCTTCTCCTTCACCCATTGGGTTGTTGCTGATCGTGTGATGGGGCGAGTTGGCTAGTGGGTGGGAATTCAATGAAGTTTGATTTAAGGTGTGTGTGTGTGTGTCGTTGGAGGGGTGTTTTGTTCATTTTTACATGAACTAAATAAATACACATGATAAGCTAAGTCTACATCTGAGTGTGTTTACAGCTAACACATGCTAACTGAATTTCTTACACATATAAAAAAAAAAACTGTCAAAATAACTCATCATGTTTTAATTCATAATAGACTTTGCTATAAAATCTTTGCTATAAGAAAATAAAACCTATTCTTTTTGACAGGACAATCAGAACTAATGTGGTGCAGGCAGTAGAAATGAATTAATTTGATTATTTTAGACACTACCATACATGCATATTTGATTTCATACTTTGGAAAGGCTTTGCAATCTGAGAGCTTTACAGAAAATGTTGAATGACATAAATATGAATCACATTTCGGTGCTTGGACTGAAATCATGATCGTGTCACTATTTGACTGAGCTCCTGCTTATGAAATATTAAAAATTAAAAAATGTTTTTTCTCCACTCTCCACTCTCTTTATTAACTTTTGAGCACAGGAACATGATAAGGCAGTACATACATGTCGCTGTTTCTTATAGCTTATTATACGGAAACATTTGTGGGACAGTTGTGTATCGTGAGTGACAACACCAGAAGCGAGTGCTAAAGCTCCTCCCATGACTACGAGTCGACACACACAGCAGACAACTGGGAGACAAAAAATGTGGCCTATCATAAGATGCATTTCTTTTACAATCCTGTGGTTGAAATGAAAACACTATAGACATTACATGAACCTGCATGCACGTCATCAGGTAAACAAGGCCTTCCTTTGCAATGCAGATGAGGGTGTAATCAGACCTTCATTGTCTGTGAGGAAAGACCAGAGTCGTACACACGCAACTTATGTTTGACAGACTTCCTGTGAAGTACAACAGATCTACAAATGTGTTTTTGATCAATGTCCACAAAAATGTGGGTGTGACCTGAGTCAGAGGATTAAAATTCCTCGCTTCAACTGATCAGGAATATTAACAGTCCTAGTTTTTATAGAACTATATCTGTTCATGGATATTCTTCTATGTCTGAGTAAATATTAGAAATTCCGTCTTAATTTGAATTGCAGATTTCTAAACCGATCGTTCTTAAAATGCCTGTCAAGAACGACTGATTTATAATCGCCACTTTTAACACTTGTGTGGTGTTCGAGTAGAATTGATCCGTTCTGTTTTTTTACTAAAGGTGTTTTGCATTTATTGTAAATCATCCTCATTTGCAGAAGCATTTTGAGAGCTAAACATCATGGCCACTGAAATACGGTTCAAAATTATAAACATTATTTTGAATCATTGCTCCATTTTATTTTTTCTTGATTACGGTATATTCTGTTACACAAATAACAACTTTATCCCAAAACCTTGTAATTGAAAACATTAATAACAATTGTTATCTTTAGTCTTATTGAGATTTAGACAACATGTGTAACGGACTTTTATGTAAATAATGTACTTTTTTTTTTTTTGAGATACAGCAGTTGTAGAAACTTTAAATACTAATAACAACCTCTGTTTAGATGCTGCTGATTTATTGTAAAAGTTTTTGTAAAAGTGTAAAATGTATTTTTAAGCATTTATTAAAATGATTCAAATGTATCATTACATTTGAATCATTTACATTTCATTGATTCCAAATGTATCATTACATTACATTACAATTAAAGCTATTTATTTTCTTAGACATATGACTTTTATTGTTTTTTGTTGTTAAATGGAAAAACTACTGTTTCATACTGTATCATAATACAAATGACTGACTTTTCCGTAATCACACATTAATTATTGACATCGTGATGAGCTGAAGTGCTATAAGCACCATGTAAAATGCACAATGTGAGCTGTGTGCTGTGTCACTGAATTAAAAAGTCTGCGAGCTGTTCACATTTCCACATGTCTGTAATGATACACACGCCACGGGCCGGGGTAAATGAAACCAAAGATTCGTTTATTGAAGTCCGTGAACAGATGTATCGCGCATAGAATGCAAATGAAGCACAACAATGTTGCAGCACGCTAGATCACACACGCTGGGGAAACACACAGATGATAAGAGAGACAGGATCCTTGACGGGAACTTAGTAGTGGTAGTAGGGTAATCCGATCGCCCCGAAGGCAGGAGAGAAGGAAGGAGAGCCGGTTGTTGGTGAAGCAACCGGGAGTCTGGAGCTTGAATGACTGTGGGGAAAAATCTCATTAGCACATACGAGACCAGACAATGACTGAGTGACTGAGAGTGGCTTATATAGAGTGTGTGTTGATTGAAGAATGTGGAGCAGGTGATGCTGATTAGTACTCAGGGGAATGTGAGTGCTGGTGAGTGAGAGAAGGACCTGGTGACTCCGTGACAGTACCCCCCCCCTCACGGTCCGCTCCCGAGGACCGGCGAATACCAGAGCGCCGAGGTGGGCGGCCCCTGGGCCGAGGTGCAGGCCTGTCCGGGCGAGACTCGTGGAACTCCCGGAGAAGATTGGGGTCTAGAATATCATCCCGGGGCACCCATGAACGTTCCTCAGGTCCAAACCCCTCCCAATCAACGAGATACTGGAGAGCCCCACCTCGGCGTCTGGAATCCAGGATCTCCTTTACCGAGTAGATCCCGGTGTCCTCCTCTAGGGTAGGTAGGGGGGGTACTTCGTCAGCACCAGGACCTGGGAGAGAGGGGAGAGAGACTGGTGAGTGATATGGTTTAAAGTGAGACACGTGAAAGACAGGATGTATACGATAGGCGCTGGGGAGTTTAAGTCGAAACGCCACCGGATTGATCTCCTTAATGATTTCGAAGGGTCCGATGTACCGGGGACTCAGCTTTTTGCAGGCAAGCTGTAGACGGATGTTCCTCGTGGACAACCATACCTTCTGACCCACTTGGTAACACGGAGTGGACGAACGACGGGTGTCAGCAGCCTTCTTGTGTCTCCTGACGGCCCCCTGCAACTGATGATGCGCCGAGTTCCATACCTTCTCACTCTCTCGGAACCAGTGGTCAATCGACGGAACATCTGAAGGCTCATCAGACCAGGGGAACAAAGGTGGTTGGTAACCGAGTACACACTGGAAAGGCGTTAAGCCAGTAGTTTGCTGTCTCAAGGAGTTTTGTGCGTACTCGGCCCATGGGAGGTACCAACCCCAGCTGTCCTGGTGGAGCTGACAGAAAGCTCGAAGGAACTTACTGACGTCTCGAATTTTCCGTTCCGTCTGACCATTAGACTGAGGATGATATCCGGAGGATAGACTGACAGCCACCCCTAGGCGTTTGAGGAAAGCTTTCCAGACTCTGGAGGTAAATTGAGTACCACGGTCAGAGACAATGTCTTCGGGAACACCGAAATACCTGAATACATGCTCGAAGAGGAGTCCCGCCGTTTCCATAGCCGTGGGGAGGCCCTTGAGGGGGATTAACCTGATAGATTTAGAGAACCGATCGACTATGATGAAAATGCAGGTCTTACCCTCAGAGGCAGGTAGGTCTGTTGCGAAATCGACCCCCAGGTGGGACCATGGGCGGTTAGGAATGGGAAGAGGATAAAGTTTGCCCGTGGGTAGATGATTAGGTGTCTTGGTGGTAGCACAGACTGAACATCCTAACACGTACCTCCTGACATCTCGGGCCATACCGGGCCACCAAAACTTCCCCTGGAGGAGGGAGAGGGTTCGGCTAATGCCTGGGTGACCAGTGCCAACTGAGGTATGTACTTGGTTGATGAGGGGCATACGTTGAGAGGAAGGAATGAACTGAACCTCAGCCGGACATTCTGGCGGTGGATGGACAGTGTTCGCTCTGTCTTGTGCCCACTGGATTGGGCTGACGATCATGGAGGATGGAAGGATGGTTTCGGGGTGGTCAGATTCCTCCTCAAGCGTGTGGATGCGGGATAAGGCATCAGCCTTCTTGTTCTTTACTCCTGGACGGTAGCTGATGGAGAAGTTGAAGCGGGTGAAGAACAGGGCCCATCGAGCTTGACGAGGGTTCAGCCTTTTAGCGTCTCGGAGATATAGTAGGTTTTTGTGGTCCGTGAAAACGGTGAATGGGGATTTGGCGCCCTCTAACCAGTGTCTCCATTCTTCAAGAGAAAGCTTGATGGCTAGGAGTTCGCGATTGCCTATGTCATAGTTGGCCTCTGCCGGGGTGAACTTGCGGGAGAAGAAGGCGCATGGATGGAGTACTTGGGTCTTACTGTGAGGTTGTGAAAGAACCGCGCCGACACCGGTAGTGGAGGCGTCGACCTCTACGGTGAAAGGGAGTTGTGGATTGGGATGGATGAGGACTGGAGCTCGGGTGAAGGCTTCCTTCAGCTCATCGAAGGCTCTTGTAGCCAAGGGAGACCATCTCAGGGATTTCGGTTTGCCCCTGAGGAGTGAAGTGAGGGGTGTGACTATGAGGCTGAAGTTGTGGATAAATCGTCTGTAGAAATTTGCGAATCCCAAAAAGCGTTGAAGCTCCTTGATGGTGTTAGGAATAGGCCAGTTCTGAACCGCTTTTACCTTCCCCTCATCCATAGAGATTCCGGACGCTGATACCTCATAACCTAAGAAGGCTATCTGGGAGGCGTGGAACTCACATTTTTCGGCTTTGAGGTATAACTGGTGTTCCCGGAGCTTCCCCAGGACTTCCGTGACGTGTTGAATATGTTCTGGCATGGATTTGGAATAGATGAGGATATCATCAATATAGACGATCACAAACCGGTTCAGGAAGTCTCGGAACACATGGTGCATAAAGTCCTGAAAGACTGAGGGCGCGTTCGCTAACCCATACGGCATTACTAAATACTCGTAGTGGCCAGTCGGAGTCACGAACGCTGTCTTCCACTCATCCCCAGAACGGATTCGGACTAAGTTGTACGCGCTTCTTAAATCAAGTTTTGTGAAGATTCTGCACCCACGCAATTGTTCCAGGGCCGCGGGGACAAGTGGAAGGGGATAGCGGAACTTGGTGGTGATACTGTTGAGCAGTCGGTAATCAATACAGGGTCGGAGGCCCCCGTCCTTCTTCGCTACAAAGAAGAAACTGGAAGCAGCAGGAGAGGTAGAGGGACGGATGTAGCCTTGTGCAAGAGCTTCTTGAATGTAGTCCTCCATGGCCCTTTGTTCGGGAATGGAGAGCGGGTAGATCCGTCCCCTGGGCACTGGTTTACCTGGTTGGAGCTCGATCGCACAATCCCAAGGTCTATGTGGCGGTAGCTGAGAAGCCCTCTTGGGACAGAATACGTCGGCGTACTCCTCGTATTGGACCGGGACCTTGGAGGGGATGTTCTGGTGAGGGCTTTCGATGGAGGTGGTACATATTCGTACTCTGGCTGTTGATGGCCTATGTAGTAAAGGCAGTTGAGGGAAGCAGGTCGACAAACAGTGAGAACTCCATCTCTTTACTTCACCGGTTTCCCAAGAGAGCTCCGGGTGGTGTTGTATGAGCCACGGACGCCCAAGAATGACATCTGAAGTGGAATTTTCCAAGACCAGAAGGGTGATGTCCTCCACATGCAGCGCTCCCACGGTCAACGTCACTGGTCCTGCGCTGTGGTGGATGTTGGATCTATTTAGTGGTTTGCCGGTGATGGATTGGGCTTGGAGTGTCCTCGGTATTCTGGTCTTGGGGATCTGAAGGGCGTGACAGAGGTTTGAGGAGATGAAGTTGCCCGCCGACCCGGAGTCGAGGAGAGCTGAAACAGACATAGAGTGACGGAGGAAAGCTATCAACACTTGGGTTTGTAAGGGTGAGTACAGGGGTGGCTCAGACTGGATAACACTCACCGGGTGTCGTGGTGGGCGAATGGGGCATGAGTAGACCGCATGCTCCGAAGCTCCACAGTACAGACACAATCTCTGATTAAACCTTCGCTGACGTTCTGATGGAGAGAGATGCATGGAGTCCACCTGCATGGGTGTGGGTTCCGGAGGAGCGAACACTGGTCGGTTGGGAGATCTGGGTAGTGAACCTTCCATCGTTAGGCACCCCAGTCGGCGATGGTCCGTGCGAATGGACAGTTGAATGAATCGCTCCAATCCCATTTGATCATCGTACGAGGCGAGATGTATCCGTAAAGATGGATCCAATCCATTACGAAAGGCGGTAATCAACGCCGCTTCATTCCAGCCACTCACAGCTGCTAGGGTGCGAAACTTTAAGGCATAGTCAGTGACTGTCAGGTTCCCTTGTCGTAGGTGATACAGCTCGTCACGCGCTGAGGAATCAGCATCAGAAATATGAAATACTTCTTTGAAATGAGAGACAAACAGATCATATGACTGTACCGTCTGGGAGTTCTGTTGCCACAATGAGTCTGCCCATTGGAGAGCCTTTCCTCGGAGATGAGAGATGATGAAGGCTATTTTCGAGCGTTCGGTGGGATATTGGTGAGGTTGCATCTCGAAGACTAGAGAACATTGAAGCAGAAATCCGGTGCAATTCTCCGCCGAACCAGAGTAGGGCGCCGGGCTGGCCATGGGAGATGCGACTACGGCCGCCGAAGAAGACGGTGCTGTGACTGGTGCGGTGGCGCCGGATTGTAGCGAGGAGCGCAGAAGATCCACTAATTCGCGAATGGGATCCGCCGCGGGAACATTCATCGTGCTTCCGGTTAAGGTCTGGTCTTCTGTAATGATACACACGCCACGGGCCGGGGTAAATGAAACCAAAGATTCGTTTATTGAAGTCCGTGAACAGATGTATCGCGCATAGAATGCAAATGAAGCACAACAATGTTGCAGCACGCTAGATCACACACGCTGGGGAAACACACAGATGATAAGAGAGACAGGATCCTTGACGGGAACTTAGTAGTGGTAGTAGGGTAATCCGATCGCCCCGAAGGCAGGAGAGAAGGAAGGAGAGCCGGTTGTTGGTGAAGCAACCGGGAGTCTGGAGCTTGAATGACTGTGGGGAAAAATCTCATTAGCACATACGAGACCAGACAATGACTGAGTGACTGAGAGTGGCTTATATAGAGTGTGTGTTGATTGAAGAATGTGGAGCAGGTGATGCTGATTAGTACTCAGGGGAATGTGAGTGCTGGTGAGTGAGAGAAGGACCTGGTGACTCCGTGACAATGTCAAACCTGAAACTACCAAACCTGTTTACAAAATCTATAACTTTACTTTGGTCTTGTCATGTGAATTTTCACGATCTGTGCTTAGAAAATGTGCTGACCAAGCATGAAATGTGAAACGTGAAAGGAATAATCCGAACATACAGATGGGAGACGAAGTCCGTTACTCACATCGCTGGCTGAGTTTTATTTAGGGAGTTTTTCCGAGTGCTCTCAACAGCAGTTTGCAGTTTCGCCTTGCAAATACTTTGAGAATCTAAGCCGAATGTAAAACCGTGACCGTTTCCTTGTAAAAGTAAACATTGAAATGCTAAATACTGTGTGGAATTAAATAGGCAACAGATCAATATCTATTTTCTGTGTATATTTTAGACACAGAGTAATTAAGGTTCCTCGAGGGTTTTTCAATAGAAAACTTTCTCCTTGGAACTTTAGACAAAATAAGAAAAAGAAAAAAAAACACAACCTGGGCATTTCCACAGTTATGGATGTGAGAGTTGTACACAAGAAGAGAATAAATAAAATTCTTTAAAAATTTAAATACCGATGTTTTTTATACAGCCTCACGTTGAAAATACAGCAAGAACACACACAATCTGAGTGTTTATAAGAAACATAGTGTAAAACTTGCAAAATCTTGTCTTAACATAAAATGTAATTGTGAAATTATTTAGCTTCCAGAAGGCGGTGGTGCCATGCCGTGGGTAGCGTTGCAGCTTCTCGGATCCAGAGTTCAGGTTACTGTCTGTGCAGTGTTTGGCTTGTTCTCCTGTATCTGTGGAAACTTTCTCCTGCTTCCCCAGTTTCTTCACATTTCCCATAAACATGGCAGTAGGTGACCTGGCCACACTAACTGTTCCTCGATTGTGTAAATGTGTGTGTGTCCCGAACCAGACATTCCTTCCTCACACCCAGTGTTCCTGGGATCCAGCCCAAGCCGGATTTAGTAAAACATATTAAAAGATGAATGAAAAAACTTGAGATTAAATCTATTGGAGTAGATGCTTACATTTAATTTATAAATGGAAATAATACAAGCGGAAAAATATGGCATGGAAATATCCCTTATATTTTATTGTCATTGAGAGAGCTGGAGAGAGAGAGAGAGAGAGAGAGAGAGAGAGAGAGAGAGAGAGAGAGAGAGAAAGATTTCATTAAGATGCTGAAAGCTGTGTTCTACAAACCGTTTCAAGTACAAACCATTTCCTGCTAAAATCACGAACCCAAATGCATTCTGGATATATAATTTAACTGACTGGTTCTGATAGCAGAGTTAATATGTTCTGCACAGATATCTGGACCTGATGCATTTTCACAGTGAAAACTAAAATGGAATCTAAATGAAGGCGTCTGTATGGAATGGATCTGACTGACAGCACCAGGCTCCATATCACGAGTAATACCCGAGTCTTTTTGAAAAAACGATAAAGAAAAAAATCTATTTGAAAAGGCCTTGCTGATCCCTTAAATCAGAAAACTGATTCTAGTGGTACTTCAGCCTGGACATCAAGGCAAACAGGAGGCTAGTTACTGTACCTTCAAGTCAAATAACAGCCCCGGTGCAGACGTAGGAATTTCACTCGTACGTGCATTAAAGTGAATCTGAATTCCACATCAAACCTGTGAACTGACTAGCATCCTTGGAGCATGTATGCTTGTGAAGGGATTTTCTGCATGATTCATAACGCGGAGCTGGCTCGGGCTTTGAAGGGAGATGGATTACGGTGGTCTCAGTAAGGGACTGTGGGGCTCTCCATGTGGTGTGTGATATCAGTGCACGACTCGCTGCAGAGGGCAGGAATGTGGCAGCAAGGACGTGTGATCCATCGCTGGAAATTCCCTTTGCATTCTCAGAGCCCACTGGGTATTCTGTCTGGACCTGACCGACGTGCTCTTTTATTACGCTCAAAGATAACGTTTCATCATAAAATGATTGCAGGTTCTGTTACATCTGGTGTTTGGTGATAGGAACAATGTGTTTAAATGTACTGTATAGAGGTAATATGGAGAAAACACAAGGAAACCTTACCTGAAAAAAAAGGAAAGGAAACCTCTAGTAAAGTTTACAATATGGATCCTATTCACGAGAATTTTAAAACATATGGAACGGCATAATGTCATGCTTATAATCATCAGACATAATGATGTGTGAAAGTCTTAGTCACATGTAAAGAAAATCTGTGAAGCAAAGATGCTTTCAAAATAATTCAATGGAAAGATTCTAGATAAAACTTCTGTAAACTGCAGTCAGTAGTCAGAAATCTCACTAGCATTTTTGCTTTTTAAAAACTGTATCAATGCTGTCATGGAGTTTTACATTTTATTTTAAGCTACTTGGAGAACGTATTGAGATTTTCACATTATTATATTGAAGGTGCCAACATCTACAATATAGTTACTACCTCTTCCTGTTGAAATAAAGGAGCCACCTAAAATGGCACTGAAAGAAATGATCGTTCAATACACGAAAAAAAGTTCAGCCGACAAAAAAATAAAAAAAATAAAAATTCACCAAAGAGGAAAGGACATGGGAATGAAAATGGATTTTCCTCTGCTAACAGTTACCTGTGCTTCATGCCAACTCTTTCTAGGTAAAATCTGACCCATGAATTTCAAAATGTCTGCCTTGTGAGTCAACAGGCCCTGAGTTGGCGAGAGTGTGGTCTTTAGTAGGTAAAAAATATCTGAGAAGCTGCTTTTTATTAAGTAATTTGTGTTCTCATTATTGCTTGTCTCTGCCTGCTAGGATAATCATGTTAGCCATAATATCAGCTCTATAACATATTTCTGTCTCTGCAGGCAACCATTAAACATCAAATTTCTCTTTTCTCTAGAAACAGCTCTCTATTCTACCTACAACTGAATGTGGAACTTTGTAAAAAACCACACTTGTAAGAGCTCCATGCTTGTCTGTGCTTTCTCGTGTGTAAGCTGCTCTGAATAAAAGCATGTGGCCACTGAATAAAAATGTGAACGTGCGTATAAAAGTGAAGCAGCATTGCCCATCACTAGTCCCAAAATGTCCTGCCTGGTCAAGGTAAAAGTATGCACATCCCTTGGAAATACTGAGCGGCGAAACAACTGGTACCAGCACTAATTGAAATTTTGCATGCAGAGCGACAATGGAGAAGCGCTGGGCAGCATGGATTAGGCGCTGAATAGGAGTGCATTCTTTGTGAAAGCCACAGAGGAGGCTAAAAAATACAGACGCACAACTCGCATCTGCTCGTTCGGCTGAATGAGAAAACGTAGGATTGGGAGCTGCTCGGTTTACCTTCAGTTAAGCCTGTTTTAGAGAAACCCCTCAAAGCCACACATACACACAAACACCCACATACACACGCACACACTAGTGCTATGCCTTTTGTTACCACTCCAAAAAACGGCGATGCAACGTGTAGGCTTATGCATCGGCAGCCCACACTCCGAATATTAGCTGGAAGTAGGCTGTTCGAATTTACATGTGAAAGCAGATTATTCAAACTTGGCAGGCATCTCAGAGCGGAAGTATTGATGTCTGCAAATGACAGAGTTAACAAACAATAGCTTTAATCGTCTTTTCTTGCTCTAGAGCTTGGAGATTTATGGAAATAAATCGTTGTTCTGTGTGCAAAAACTCATGATAAATAAATTTAGAACTGAGCCATTGGCTTTTTGGTTTCTACTAGTTTACGGTTGTTTCAAAAGGCAAGAAAAAACTCAGTTTAATAACACATTGTTAACCCAATTGTCTATGCAGGAGAGATATTAGCATAAGGATGTAAAGTGGGTCAGAAAAGGGCGCACTCGCGCTACACAACATCCCTACACTTCTTTTATGTTGACACAATATCACATACATGTTCATACATCAGATATATGTAGACTCGTTAACACGCTTCGACACAATATTCGTAGGAGACTTGCTCTCTGTGTGGGAGACATCAGTGAGTATTTTTATTCTGTAAAAGGAGATGAAGAAAAACAAACTATAGTAGACTGTAGGAGGTAATTTCCTTTCTTTTTACAAACTCAAACACACACACACACTTCTCCCTTTTTTAAAACCCTCATTTCAACACCTAAATTCAACATTACACACCAAAATGAAGAGCTAAACACTAATCACTACATCACAGGAAAAACACAGTATTTATCATAATTGAGATGGGAGTTTGAGTCGCATGTAATTATAAGTTACAAAATGGGTATAACATACAAAATGCTTCACCTGTTATTTTGCAGGATGCTAGACCTTAAATCTGTGCGTCTGAAACACTGACTGTAATATTATACTGATACTTACACTGCGGAACCCTGTACAGTAATCACTGCAAATCTATCAGAGAAAAACTTGAGTGATAGAATATTTTAGTCACTCCATTGTGTATAACCACTGATTTCTGAAAAGCCTTGTGTTTCATCATAATGTGTCAAAATATAATCTGATGTCATCATCTTTCTTTCTAGAAAAAAATCAGAACATTTTTCCAGACAAATACACACAATGTTTTTCTTTTTTCTTTTTGTTTCTTTTTATTAAACTAATTCTATTTATTTATTTTTTACATTTTATTTACATAAAACAAAATGTGACTGCCTGAGTTTTATGAATTCCTCATTTTCCATCCTTTTTCTTTACACTGAAGCTGCATTGACCTCTTTTTCACCTCTGATATGCTCCTACATCAGCACACCGCTAAGCCATCATTGGTCAAAAAAATGGTATTAAAAAAAACACCCCTGACGTCACCGGTCTGACAAACAAAATCACCGTCAGTGAACACAAAAATCCTTTTCTGCAAAAAATGCATGTAGGAAAATATGACATGAATTTAGTTCACACTTTCAACAACAGGCATTATCGCAAAGCAAATCCGCAAAAACGCAGTTGTTCAAATATAATATTTTTATTAAACACTTGGCAGTTTATTAGATACTAGACTGGTGTATGACTGCAATATTAAAATAAACTCTTCAGATATACATGAATTCAAAACTACGTGTTTGCATTATTTTATATGGTCTAAATAAACAAATGCTGCTTTCGGTGGTCCCGAAAAAAAAAAATTACTGATTGTTTAACCTCCAGAACTAGGCATGGATATCCTGCACCATCACATGCTATCAAATTGCTTACAACTGACAAAATGAGTAATCAATTAGTCAAATTTTAGCACTGCTGCATGGATTTTTCCTGAATAAATAACAGATATTCATGACAGTGTGGTCATCTGCACTTTAGATTTAAACTCCTGAAAAATTCAAGCCTTTGAAGGGGTCGCTTGAGGGGTTTTCTTCCACCAAGAAAAACCCTGTGCCCTCTTTCCAAATAATGAAGTTGGAGTCAACAGCCCTTGAGCTTTTCGAACCAGAAAGTCAAGTATGACAATTGAGCCTTTCCTATAAACAGGCTGCTGTGGTAAATGTAAAAGGCCTAGACCTTGCATTAGTTGACATGCCTCTATTTGGAGATACCAGACTCTAAAACAAAACAAAACAAAACAAAAAACAGTGTAAACTCTATAGGGACAGAGGCAGCTTGTCACACTAGGTTTTTGTCCCTTTATGTTGCATAGACGTTAGGTGTGTCCTGGTGTTTTGTTAAGCTTTGCTCTACGTCTAGGTAATTAACGTAACAGCATTAACAGCATTTATAAAATTATTCAACTAATGCTCGCTCTTAAGACTAATTAAATGTCGATAACAGCTCACAATGGTCACGTATATATTTAATATCAGACGAACCTAAAATTCAACTAGCCCTCTATAAATAAATCATATTCTCAGTATCTTGAACAATTTCAAAGCATATACTAGTGCAAGGCTTGTCAAATACACTTTATTATAGGACTATATAAGATATATATATATATCTTATATGTATTAAATAGTAAACACTATCCTTACCTTAGTATGTCAGCAAGGATAACAACATAGAGACACCCTTTGTTTTTCTTTTCTTTTTTCCTCTTTTATGGGGGGGGGGGTTGTTTGTATTGTTCTTCAAATAAATGTTTTTTTGTTTTGTTTTGTACAGTGTAGTATTTTTTTTTTTTTTACAAATACCTAACACATTATTTGAATATTTATTTACTTTATTTTTACAACACCTCATTTTTTAACGAGCTATTTATTTCTAAACGACTCGTTTGTTTGTTTGTTTTTTTCTGTATATTGTTGTTGTTGTTTTTTCCCCCTTTTTTGGGGGGGGGGTTTGTATTGATCTTCAAACAAATGTTTTTTTTTTTTTTTACAAATACCTAACACATTATTTGACTATTTATTTATTTTATTTTTACAACACGTCATTTTTTAACAAGCTCCACGTGTGTCCATTTGAAACGCACCTTCACACGTTGTCACACGTGATTAAAAAGGCTATTTCTCACATTAATCACGTGTAAAAACAAACGAACACGTGAAGTGTGCGCGCTGTTTTACTTGGAACGTCTACAATATTCGATGCGACTGTTTTATAGGGTCCGTTCTGCTTCTGTGGTGTTAAATGTTGCTTTGTGGCACTTTGTACTTTTATGTGCAGGTCTGGTTTGAAGGCTAATGGGCAGCACTTGTACTGCACGGTGTGAATAGATGACAGATTGACAGATTCGCTTCACGCACAGCGAACGCGTCTCTTACGCGCAGCGAACGCGTCTCCCACACGCGAGCCACGCGAGGTTCGCTCACCCGCACGCTAGTAATAATAACTGTCTGTTCATCAATACAGTCTGAGATTAAAGAAAGTGTCGTAGTTTAAACAAATAAAAACGAACCTGTGCTCATTGTGCATCTGTTATTTAATCCGTAGCCGAATCCTACCCACTCACCAAGGATCTGATTTATTATCCAAGTGTAAGATCACTAATAAAACACCACACGTACACGTCGGAGTCGTTAAAGTAAATAAAACATACAGCATCAGCGGACGGGTTTAGGTTGAACGCAGGACACCTGAAACACGCGTGAAATCACGGAGCGCACTTTATTCTAAGGTGCGTCTCGGTATATAATAAAGAAAAGGTGGAATGTGGCACGTTTAGTTTAGACGTGGTTTGTTTGTAAGCATCAAAAATAAATAAATAAGCAAAACTCGCTTATTTGCAGTCATTGATCAGTGCATGGTGAAAGCATGCTGTTCTTACACATAAATCCTATATTCCTGCCCCGGGATCATCAGCTTTCATAAATCTAATCGTGCCATCGTCTTATTTCCCGAAGGATATTATAATGAAGCCCCGCACGAGCTACAGGCATCAGAAACTCTCACCCTGGACCAGCTGGATGTGATGCTGCGTTCACTACAACAGAGGAAACAACATCTTACCTTCAAGAGCCAGTGCTGTGGGTAGTATCCATAAAATCCATAGGATATCCATTATTGTGTTTTTTTTTAGGGCAAAATTGTTAAAAAAAAAAAAAAAAAAAAAAAAAAAAGTCCAGACATTCAAATAAAACAAGCCCCGAAAGCCATTGACAGCAAACGACGGCGAAGGACCGGCGCACTTTCGCGTTCAGTTGAATGAATGCGATGCCATACACGCTGAACCAAAATCACCAACCACGTTTGGACGAAACCAAGTGATGTAGACGAGGGGACGCAGTCAGATTCTAGACCTAAACGTTCGCTTTACGACTCAAGTCTATGACTGTAAACAATACTAGTTATCGCAAACAGTGTCATGGACGATGATTTAAATGGTAAAAATACAAACTGATGTGTTTCATTGTGCTGAGCATGAGTTCGTGATGAATCTTCACCCTGCCCGCATTTTTCTGTATTCCCACCCTGTCGATCAACACGAGCTTTACTTTTTAACTTATCTGTGCACGAGATGAACATTTTTGAATTATTATTGAGTGCAGTTTAAGTGAGTCCGGAAAGACATGAAGCTGGTGGCGGTGTTTTATATATCGTTTTCCGAGGTAAGTTTACATTTCTGTGTTCGAGAGAAAGGGCTTTCTGTTAAATTACTCTCCCTGATTATTTATTATTATAGTTATACAATAATAATAATAACAATACTACTACTACTACTACTACTACTGCTACTACTACTACTACTACTACTACTACTAATAATAATAATAATAATTAATATTATTATTATTATTATTATTATTAATAAATGTTACACAGTATTAGAATTATTATATATATTATTATTATTATTATTATTACATTTTAGTATGACATTTTATTATTATTATTATTATTATTATTATTATTATTATTATTATTATTATTATTATTATAATAAAAGGTATATTTAGTTGTACACTGTTTGTGTGACCCTCATTTCATTAAAATAAAAGGATGGAAAGTCGGTCAAAATAAACAAATCCCTGTTATTTCTATTGTGACTTTCCCAGTGAATACAGAGCAAGGAGAAAAACAGTTAAAAAAATGAACATGAATTCAATTGGCAGGTTTACAACACGTTCATTGCGGATTGAACGTGTATTTTATTTGCTTTCCTTCGTTCAGTGCCATTTCCTTAATGAACAAATGACAATAAAGGGGAGATGGAAGTAGGCTGGAAGTAGAGGGGAAATGCACCTCGCCTATGAAATCAAGCATTAAGATATTTTATGAATGAAAAAAAATTACTCTAATTCAGGGCTAATGAAGGAATGTTTTTATTTAAGACTGAGGAAAAAGTGCTTGGGAAAAAAACAAAGTGGCACAACGCATTTGTAATATAACACACATTGTTGTTCCATAAAGTTATAAATAAAATGCTTAAATAGGAAACATGTAAAGCTCACGTGTTACCAGGCGCTGCATCAGTTCGCCAATGAATGTCACTTCAATGTCATCACACGTGGCCTGCGTTTAACTTTCTACACTTTCAGTACAAATACTTTCTCAAAAAAGAGAGGAAGAAAAAAAATAATCAAGCCTGCGCGCAAAAAAAAAAAGAAAAAAAAAAGAAAAAGAAAAATCCTGCCAAATTTGTAGAATAAGTTCCACATGCCATATTTATGTTTTTGTGGAAAGTCATAATAATACACCTTTATTCATTTTACTTAAGGATAAAAATACACATTTAGCTCTGATTCTTAGCCCTGAATAAGTCTACAACATCATGCTGAAAAAGAAAGCACAGGAATATTAAAACTCAAATTTAAATCTTATCATAAACTAATATCACGGTTTTCGGTATTTCATGGTACCAGCTTGTATAATCAGAGAGAAAGTCTAGGTGTTGTGTAAATAACATTGTAATGCAATGGGGTGTGTGCAACCTACTTTGGGAAATTAGTGTAACTATTATATTTTTAATAGGATTACATTTATACTACAGAAACTACATTACTAAAATGTATTTTTGCTTTTGTGGTATGTTTAAGGCAACTTGCGTTAAAAATATTTTGGCTTCTGAATACTGTTTTGTGTGAATAATTTTTTTTTTATGCTATTTTATATACAAAATAACTATTGTTTACTTTCTTATCTTAGTATGTTTTCATACTTTGGCATCTCTATTTTAAAATTTCCAAAGATTTACCCCAACAACCGCACCTTTCCATACCTTGTTGATTTTTTTAATTAATTTTTTTATTCAAAACAGCAATCATTCAGAAATGACTTAAACACTCAAAGACATGAGCTCTTTCCCATGTGATGGATTTGCTCTAAAATAAGAATGTGAGCTGCAAGCAAACCACGGTTAATCATGTCCACTCACTTAAAAATCAGCTCACTAAGCCCCTTCACTGGCATCACTGGGCTGGCATGTCAAGACCCATGTTGCTGGCACTGTTTTCTAATTCTGATCTTCTGGATTTGGTTTTCAGCCGTGCAGATTGAGTTAGAAAAAGCCTCGGCAAGTGTTGCTAAAAGATTACTGATGGTGGAGCATTTCGGGTTGTCATTTTCGGCTGCTGAGAATATGGAGAATGAATTTATGCTCAGACGTACGCCAAGCCACAAAACAGAATTCTGGAATTTCATTAAAGCTGCATAAACCTAATTTCCATTCTGGTGGTGCAATCTCAGTACCGCTGAATATGAAAGGCAAGAAAGTAGACTGAAGCATTGGATTAGATGGGCTATGGGGAGAAAAGGGGAGATCAGAAGACAGACTTTGTGCTAAATATTTTCCAATATGTCAACCAGGATGTCTTTATATTGCATATTATAGGGTCATACAAGTTATGTCCTTATGAGGGGCACTTGAATTTGCTCCTGTGCCTAATTTTGAATATCTACAGTACTTATAAATAGCTGACCTGTGAGGTGAAAACGTTATTAATGTATATAAGAAATTGAAATCAATATTTTTCTAGTTCATACTGCTATGGAGCAAAGCATATTAATTTTAAAATATTCTAACAACTGGTACTATTTTGCAGAAAATTCTAAATCAGAAATATATAAAAGAAATATAAAAGTGAATTATTAAATTAACTAACCCGGGAGGATTAAAGTTGACTAATTAAATGTTTTGACTACGGCCACTGACATTTTGTGAGAAGTGGTGCCTTAAGTTATTTTGACTACTTCCCTGAGTAAAAATGAATGCGTACTGAGAGTTAATAGCAGAATTGCTGTAGATCAAAGAGAAAACTATATGTGTGTGTGTGTGTGTGTGTGTGTGAGAGAGAGAGAGAGAGAGAGAGAGAGAGAGAGAGAGAGACAGTGAGAGAGAGAGAGAGAGAGAGAGAGAGAGAGAGATAGAGAGAGAAAGAGAGAGAGAGAGCTAAAGAGAGAGACTGTTTTTTATGCCTTTCTTTTCACAACATCCTAAAACAACAACCCAGAGAGATCAATAATTTAATCATATAAATTCAAGCAAGATAAATTCTTATTGGTTTAGACCTGTCACTGCGAATAATTATTTGTAGGGT
The DNA here is from genome assembly GCF_030014155.1 of Tachysurus vachellii. NCBI lineage: Eukaryota > Metazoa > Chordata > Actinopteri > Siluriformes > Bagridae > Tachysurus > Tachysurus vachellii. The sequence continues at coordinate 9,657,583 of NC_083481.1, forward strand.
TGCTTAGTTTTTAAATGAGATCACAGTCAAAATTTCCCTCTCAGCATTCAGTAAGCTTTGTAAGTTCTTTACTTGTTTTGTTTTTTTTAATTTATGGTACTTTTGGTTTCATGTGAAAAAAAAAGATGCATAATGCAAAATGGTCATATTTAATATTACTGTTGTATTCATTAAATGTGCAATTTTTTTGAATGATTATGTTTCCAAAATAGAAGTTATCTAATGAAACCAATATATTGTACATAGAGTAATCTGAGTCAACTTACGTGAAAAGGAATATAAACTTTGTAAATGTAAAAATAGGGAAAGTAACTAGAACATATGTTACATTAGTGTGTGGCTTTTAATGGCCTATAAGTAAAGCAATACCCTTTAGGTTTAGCAGGTTATTTAAGAATACTCACTCACAGCTATTATCCAGACATTAAAAAAATACTGTTTTAAATTAACGCTTCAAAGAAAGAAACGTGGAATTAAAATAAATATAAAACGCTTTTGGTAAAATTAATTATTATTCTGAATGCCAGAGATGTTATTACTGGACCCATCCTGAGAATCATCTTCTTTTTAATTCTGAAGTCTAATTCCACCAATAAGTTATGTGTAATTAGACTGCAATATGATACTTTTCTGAAAACATTTCCTATGCATTTACAGTAAAAAAAATTACATCTGGATTTTAGGCTTCATCCTTGAGAGATAACATCTGCAAAAATAGATGTGCTTAATTACTTAATTAGGATTTTCTGTCCAGATTTGATCTATCTGCCTTAATGGTTCACATGTCTGTTTATAAGTGACCCATATCTGTTATTTGTGGGAACAGTTTTTATGAAAATCCATCATTACAGTAGCATTAAAATCAGCAAACTAGTGTAGCAGCACAGGCCTTCATCTTAAACTTTATTCACTGTGAATGTTCATGATTAAGGGTGTAGGGTTTTTTCCCCGACACATTCAACAATAATAATAATAATAATAATAATAATAATAGTAATAATAATAATAATAATAACAAATAAAAAAATAAGAAGAATAATAACACAATATTTTTTAAAACTGATTATTCTCATTACAATCACATAGCTTGCTGTACAACCATATAAAAATGACTCAAATTTGATTAGAAAATTTTAAATGATTATGTTTAATTACTTTCGTGTGTTATATTTAGAAAGAAAAAAAATTATAAATGATAAATTATATTGTTATTATAATTATATATTACAAATTATATTTATAATAATAACAATGATAACAACAACAATAATAATAATAATAATAATAATAATAATAATAATAATAATAATAATAATAATAATAATAACAATTTCATGTAGTAGCAAAATAAAGCTTTTTTTATTTCACTATGGAAACATTTTCATTAAACTGGGTAAACAGTGCCACCTAGAGTGACAGTTCTCTCTTCAGCTTGGAGCAAACAAACGATTTCTCTGAACAAAATAGCACTCACTCCTTCCCCTTTTCTCATCTAAACAGAAAAGCCACAACGTACCGTAGTCATTCACTTAGTAAAACAGATCTAATACATCAATTAGCAATGATAAGAAATAATGTGATGTCACTGACTAGATTTTATTACTCACTTTTAAAAACTGAGCCACTTCACCTTTAAAATGTATAACTCAGGTTGTTAGTGACATGTGACCTCATTTCCTACTTCCAACAGTTCCACTTTTTAACTTTATCATTTCTGCTTTTAACCCTTTAACAATAACAATTTTTTTTCTTGGGGGGGGGGTTAACACAATTAGGGTGCAAACTTTATAGAATATGGTTTTACACTATCTAGAAAATCTATAAATAAATTAGTTTTAGATATGTGGCACATCACTAGTGACCCAAAGTATAAACCACTAATGCACCAGACTCGTTATTGTCAACCATTTCACTCCCCAAAACACAGCTCTGTCTGCAGCACTTAGGATTATATAGATTTAACATTTTTTTGTTGCCTTTAAAACTTCAGAAGTTGTGTAGTTAAGTTAAAGTGCACTGATTAGGTGTGTGTTTGTGTGCTCATGATCCTTGACCTCCACCTTAGATGTGAAATGAGCTTGGAGGTACTAACTCTTAAGAGATAAGAGATAATGGCGAAGAGGTCTTACGTAGACAATTCCAGCAGTCAAGATTAGACTTGAGCCAGACTGTGTTTAATCCGGCCTGTCTTTTTTGTCTCTCTCCTTTTTTTTTTGGCCATGGTGGCGTTTTACTAGCTTGCTAAAATCATTCCTTTTAATTATCCTTAATGACACATATCACCGAAATGAGGATGAGGTTCCTTTTTGAGTCTGGTTTCTCTCAAGGTTTCTTCCTCCTTCATCTTAGGGAGTTTTTCCTTAACAAAGTCCCCTCAGTCACCTCAGGTTTGTTCATTTGGAATAAATACAATCACAATTAAATATGTCAATATTAATCTTGAATTTTTGTATTATATTAAATTTTGTATAATATTAAACTTTTATATTATATTTCTTATGTTCTGTTAAGCTGCTTTGAGACAATGTCCGGTGTTAAAAGTACTAACAAATAAATCTGAATTGAATTGAATTGAATATGTTGTTCCATTATTGCTATTATTTAGTATTGTACTATTACTGCATGTAAGATTTCTTCAGCTAGTGAGTTTGTCGCTGCCCTTTTTAACTGTCTGCTTATAGCATTGTTGTGTTATTACTACAAATACTGTAGCTTGTGTTCTTTCTGCACTTTCAATGCACTTTTAACAATAGATTTTTTTCTCAAGCAGCTTCAAGGTACAAGGAACAAAGTTCTTTATTTGCCACATAGATATTACATACATATGATATAATGTAGTCAAATGCTTTTTCTTTCTGGTTATTTTTCCTACAGTGTAATAAAAATAGAGGGAAAGTGGAATATAATAAAAAAAATTCAAAAACAAAAGTGTAATATAGTGAAATATGATATATCTAATATGACATACAGTATAATAATGAAATAACCATATGGTAAAATAGTCTATGTAGAATGCAATGAGTATAAATAAGGTATAATGGAAAGTACACAATTTATAAATTTTTATGCAGAGTATAAAAAGATTTCTGTACAGCGATTGTTTTCTATAAGATGTTTTACAGTAATCGAGATGTAGATTTATATTTATATTTATATGCAAAACGGAAGTGATTGCAGTGAAGAAAATCTCCCTGAGACAAGATTAAATATTTTTCATGGGAACCCGGCCCAAAAACAAACTCCTCCTCTTGAAGGTGGTGCCGGATAGTAAGATTAGAAAACTACAACTTTTCTACAGCTGTTTATTTTGAAGTCAAACAGTACTAAATGTGACAGAATGTTCAGTATGAGCAGATCTGGGATGAACACCGGACACACATTGTTATTACAGCAGCAGTTCTTAGGTACTAATTTGCAGTATCCAGGTGAGATTATCCAGACCTCTCTTATGTAAGAGGACTTATGCAATTAATGTCTGAAGTTTAACTTTAGGGAAAAAAAACAACATTTCCTGAGTGGTCTGCTTTTAACTTAAATTGGAGATGGAACAACCCTTATAAAAGTGTTCAAGAGACTTCTCAAGCCAGAGTGTCTGAACCTAAGTTGATTCTCTGGGAGATGAGATCAGTCCACTGTGAAAGTGTTTCCAATCAGCGCTGGCTCAGCATGTCACCCAGCAGCCCTTGTAGCCGTCTTTATAGGTTTATGGTGGGGACAGGCCTGTGCTTAACGGTCCCTGAGGACCAAGTTCCAGGAACGAGGCCTTAGAATGCAGGACGCAGGTTTTATCACCAGAATAAATCCAAGTCTGTTTCTGCAAAACAGGGCCCCTTGATACAACGACTCAAACTACTGTCGCCAAAAAAGCAAACACAGCCCTTAAACGTCTGCCATCAATCACTGGTCTCTCGGTCAGAGCTCTGCGAACCCCAAGCAGACCTCATCCTAATTGATACAGTGCTCCTCACGTAAATCGAGAGTCGGACAACGACAGAGCCAGACCTCCAGTTGCGTTCCTCAGGTGCACCAAACAGCCGGGGTCTGGAGAGGAGTGGCTTTGATTAAAAGCAGGAAACACAAGCTGCCTTTCCAAAACTTTGTTCACTTTCCAAATGCAGATTAGTAGAGATTTTCTTTCAAATCTCTTTTGGGTGCTGTCAGACTGCTAGTAGCCGACTATATAATCCCAAGCAGCGGTTTCTTCAGTGTGCACCTGTGTACCCGATTTATATCAGAGTCCATATGTAACACTAGACCAAGCATATGCATACATTCCTTTGGAAAAACGCAATCCTTGTGCTAGTTTGTGTGGAATCCATTAAACTCTCCTTTGCAGCTTTAACCATCCGATTTTTTTTATTTTGAGCATATTTTTTAAATGTCTTATATTGACAGTTATATTGGTGTAGGTTATATAAGTTGTTCCTGTATAATAGGAGACAAAAACAAAGGCAGTGGTGAGTATTTTAACCCTTAATATCCACATCTAGGTAAATGGCTTCACTAAAAACACATGGCCTCTACTAAGGACCACTCAAAGTCTTTCAGCCTGTGTGTCCACTTCCACATACGGAAACAGATGTAGGTAGAAAACAGGGGCTAATAGGATGCCTAGAGTGATTGTAGAATTTTTAGTAGGCTAATTTGCAGAAGTCAAGCCCATATGATAGACTTTACTATGCCAGACATCTTCTACAAAATTCTAGCCAACCACCTGTGGTACAAAGCGAAAATTCCGTACGTTTACAAGAAAATACATGATCAGAAGTCCCACATATAACCATTTGGAGTTGACTGAATGTGGCTGTGCTGTATAGCACAAAAGAGTGTGTTGTGACCTACACTTAACAAGGGGCTCAGTGTCAGCATGTGCGTCTAGCAAAGTTACTCATTCAATAAAACAGCGGGGGGGCTGACAAAAAAAGTGCTCATTAGTGTCCCAGCTATTTATATATTACTTTGCTTACAGCGTAAACCTTTTTGAGCTTGGGTACATATGAAAGCCTGTGGCAAAACACAGCATATATAATAATAATGTATAATAATTCCCACTGACTGAGACACCTAAAGTTTCACATAATGTTATGGGTCTTTAACAAGTTCTTCAAACCACACTGCACAAACAGAGTTTAACATGGAAACTCAAGATTAACACTGATACACTGTCTCTTTGCTATGTCACGTATTTTGTCAATAAAATTTTACGTTTTTTACTGTTCTGTCCTTTTGTATTATCAAACGTTTAGTATAGTAAACTATAGTTAATACTGCAAGTCTTGATATTACCTTAGGGCAAAATGATAGGGAAAAATAAGAATTATTTTTTTTTGTTTTATAAATCTTTGTCCATCGACTACAAACCTCTGTACAATATTTTTTTTTTTCAGTTTTATTATTTTACATTTTTTGTTAAATTAAATTAAATGCTTAATCTACTCAAATATACATCTAACTCCAGCTAAAAAGCTAAAATCTAGTCTCTAGGGTTTGAATATTTATTTCACTGTACATACATCATATTTTGTCTTAACTGGCACCATAGAGCTTTTCATCTCGGAACTTTTCACTCACAGAACACATTTTTATTAAAGCTGTCAGTAGATACTAATGTACAGGCTGGCTTGTTTTGGAGATATTAAGGTTTGGGTTAAAGTCTATTTTATACAATGACCAGTCAAAGAAATGTCAAAATTCTTGTCATAAAATGGTTCAGTGTAACAAACAAACAATCTAACAAGAAACTTTTGCAGATTTCTTTGCAAAATGAACCTCAAGTTATGAATCTTAAACAACAGATCTGAATGGGAATTATAGAGGATAGATGTGGTACGAGGGTATTGAGATATTATTTTCATGGCTATTTGGTTATCAGGAGAACTAATACAAACCACACTGTTTTGTTTGTGAGGATATTTACTACATCAAAACTCTTTTTTTTTTGTTTGATTCCTTCCTCCAGTCATGTTCTTCATGTTTTGTGCTCAAGGGACAGTGTTACAGTCACCCCAGTTATAGCACATCGTTATTTAGGGCTAAAGAGCAAACCAAAGCTTAAGTTATGGAAGAACCTGAAGCATAATATTTACCTCATTTTTTATTACATTTTTTTTGACACTGCTCAATGTTCCAGGTTTGTTCTAATTCACCTTGCTTCTTTGGCTCGGATTAGCCACAGGGTGAAAAGATTTTAGTCTCCTTAGACCATGGGAAACTTATGCCAACTTTCACACTAATGTAAGATCACACTAATCTCAGATTACACCATGTTGACTGCATAGGACACAATAATGTTATCATGAGTTGCCAGTTTATTAGGTATACCCAATAATAGTGTTTATGAAGTATACATTTTATAGCGACTACATTTTTTTTTTTTTGCATATTTATTTATTTATTTATTTATTTATTTATTTATTTATTTAATTTTACTCTTTTGATTATTTTCATCGATAATTGTGTTTGATATTAATGAATCACTCAACTATTCTGCTTGAAGTGTTTGATGTCAGAGTTTCCCATTATACAAACAGATGACTGCTCAAATAATTTGAGATGTCTGCATTTTGAGAAGAAACATTTTTAAAGCATTTTATTTCAGTGATGTCTGAGGATTGTACAGTGGTGCTGTGGATAGTGACATCACCTCCCAGCTCAAGGGGTTTGCCTCAGGTTTCAGTCTGATGTTATTCTTGTGTCTGTTTTAGTTTTCTCCGGTCTTCTCACAGCTCCCAGAAACATGCTGGTAGATGAAATAATTGTACAAAATTGACCCTAGATGTCCTGCAATAGACTAGCGTTCTACACACATCACACCCAATGTAAGTCGTTCTGATAAGGGCGTAAATGTAAATGTACTACAACCCTGATCCAGATAAAGATTTAGATTAAGAATTACAAAACCAGAGGTTAGAAGATGAATCAATGAATGAATCAAATTACCGAGACTTTTTTGGACAACTAAAAGGCAAAGAAATTGCAGAGTTAAATGCTTCCAGAGTAAATGAAGGCTACAAACACAGGAAAGTTTAAGAGAGATACCTGGGAAGGAGGGCAGGGGAATGAGGCTCATAATCTGGAAGACCAGAATGAACTTGTTGACTGTGAGAAAGAGGGAGTTTGTTCTTTCTGAAGTACTGGTAGAAGTCATATGCTGTGTAGTTTGAAGCTGCCTGCTGCTGTGCAAGTCCCTTTGCACTCTCTAACAAACAGCAGCTTTTAAGTAAGACTTGAACATAAAAATCATCTAAGCACTGTAAGTTCTCATTTCGCGTGTCCTTTAACAGAAAGTTTTTATATATTAGACAACAACAACAACAACAACAACAATAATAATAACAAACATATTACATAATTATTTTATAATTGTATACATTGTCAATTACTCCACAGTGCTTTACGGTCTGTGAAATATAGAAAATGAATAATGTTAAATGGTCAATTAATCAATCAATAAATAAAAACATAAATAAATTCAGTAGTAAAATATTATATAAATAATAATAATAATAATAATATTTATTTTACAACTATTTTGTAATAATAATAATAATAATAATAATAATAATAATAATAATAATAATAATAATAATAATAAGGACACACCTCACATCTCACAAAATATTGTGAGAAGCTGAATGTTAAGCTCATCCTGAATGTGGTTTTGGCTCTTCTTAATCTCCAACCTTCCTGAACCTGCTAAACATCTGGTAGATATTGCCTAGATTTGCCATCAGCTTTGTGGCTGCACCCAATTCAACCTTATCGATACCACGGTGACTGTAAACAAATGAGAGCTCCATGTGGCTCTTTATGAATAAGCTCTCTTCTTTAAAACCCTTTTTAAGAATTAAAGGTGTTTTGATTGTGGCAGGCATTAGATAAACCTTTTAAACAGCATAATTCATTCATTTATTCATTATTGAAATGTTACAGAGTGCTTGTTTTAAAATTGACATTAAATCACACACACACACACACACACACACACACACACACACACACACACACACACACACACACACACACACACACACACACATATATATGGGTTCTAAAATATATCACAGATTGGTCAAATTTCAAACATACAGTCACAATGATATAACACTAATTTTAATGTCAAAAAATTCAAAGCAAATTAATTTCTTGTTAAATGGTTACATTATTTTTAATAATAATAATAAGAATAGTAACAACAATAATAATAATGATATTATATTACAGTAGTATTATAATGATTATTATTATAATTATAATTATTATTATTATTATTATTATTATTATTATTATTATTATTATTATTATTATTATTATTATTATTATTATTATTAGTAGTAGTAGTAGTAGTAGTAGTAGTATTTTAGACCACTATTAGATTTTAATTAATTTAACTATGTTTTTACACTAAACATAATAATAATTTATACACTAGACATAATAATAATAATAATAATAATAATAATAATAATAATAACATTATTAATAATATATTTTATAACTAATTATTATATATATATATATATATATATATATATATATATATATATATATATATATATATATATATATATATATATATTAAATATATTCTAATATATTATTACTAATATTATCAACAGCACCAGCAGTAATAAAGATATTATCAAATGCAGTAATAACTGATAAATGCGACCTATCAATGCTACAAAGACTAATTCAATAAGAAGATTTTTGGAGTAACAAGATCAGGAACTATTCATTATCTTGTGATCAAAGCAAAGCTGCTTACGTTAAACTCTAAAGTATATTGCCTTTGGCTTATTATATGAAAGTGCACAAACGGCCAATTGATATGAAGATATTAGACTTGACAGTAGACATTTGTATGGGTGGGCATGCTGTTTTGGAAGATGAATTCATCTCGTTTCTTTCAGCATTAATATAAAAACAAGCTTGTCCAGTCTGTGGACGATGATGGGTTAAGACTGTTTATAGACATACACTCATCATCATTTAAGCATTCATTACATAAAAATGGCCAAATTGTTTGTGTGTAATAGAGAGAGGAAATGTAGCAGAAGAAGGTAAGACTGAAAATAGGAATCTAGGACAAACTTGATACGCCTATGATAAGTAAAGAAAAAAAATGTGAAAAAGGATTCAGAAGTCTTGAGGTCTTTTCCATAGCAACCTTTGCCAACGGAGATCACCGACCCCCACAGACTCCAACACAAGCCGAGTACAGATTGTAGGTCACATATGGCATTGACACTTCAATCAGGAATAATCTGGATTGACTTGAGGGTCAGAAATTAAACTGCAAAGCTGTCTTCTACCAAAGCTTATCTCACTTGCCAGACTATATTACTGTTAAAGTGTGTGACTCCAATTTATGCAGAAAACATGAGCAAATGTAATGTGAAATCAAAATAAATAATAAAAAGTATATAAATCTTTTCTAAATTGACCCAACCGATTTTTACGTTTAACATTTCATGCAGAGTCCACACTTTCGGCCAGGCTGTTTTCGGGAAAATATAAATAAACTTCATCTCTATATCATATGAAAGCATTATTGTAAGTTTCTACACAGAATTTCAACATAAATTAAAAAAATATTTTTAAGACTCGATGAACTCCTTGAATTATTTAAAGTTATTTTTAAAGAAAAAAAAAAGATTTATTACTTCTGAAATCAGGGTTAGGGTTATTTTGTCATCAGGAATTCTGCTATATTTTGTGAAAGAAAAAATATATATGTCCAGAATTACGAGATCAGGATGTTATTAAATATTGTTTACATTTATTGTAGTCCTATAATGGACAATCCATTTACAATCCATTGATATTTATTTGAAAAAAACAAAAAAAACATTACTTTACAAAACTACTTCTATTACTATTACTACTACTACTACTACTACTACTACTACTACTACTACTACTAATAATAATAATAATAATAATAATTAATCCTTCTTGTTAATTGTAATTATAATAATAAATTAATAATAATTAATTTCACAATATTCCTTTGAAAAACCGTAGTGTTAAAGTTTCAAATCTGATCTAAATTTAAATATAATTTAAACTGAATCTTTACTCTTCTGTGTAGAATCCTACAATCAAGTGTTGAATCAGAGCTGCTTCCAAATTAGTTCCCTATTTGGAGGCCAGGAACCATACAGTACAAAGAACCAATTTAAGAACTCTTTTTTTAAGTTTGAACTTTACTCGTACTGAATAATGTATAGCAATTACCTAATTATATGTTTTAAGCTATAACTGTAACAAGCCAGGTTTTTTGAATGACAAGCAATCGATGATTAGTACAAAATGAAATATTCAGAAAGCGCCTAGCCAGTCATCAATGCATTAAACACAGACTTTGCAACTGTTAGGGTGATCCTACAGAGACCACCCTTGGTCCTGATCAATCTCTTTGCCATAGCCACAGAATCTGCTGCTCGGGGCCATTTTAATCATCGCTCAAAAAGCCCAAAGAGTGCTGAATAAGTGATGCATGACTGTAGCTGTTGCAGTTGGAATAAGAAGAGTCGGCGCACGGCAATATGGCAGTCGGTGCAGCCAGATGGACGGCCACACTATTAACTATTTGGCACTTGGCTGGCTTTGTAAAACAAAAACAGCCCCCTACTCATTTGAATAAGAGATTCTCAGTTGTCAAATTCTATTTTTCATACTACTGCAAATATGGCCAGAAAGATAATTACTGTAAACGCTAGACATGAAAGTACTTTATACTGAAGGAGTAGACAGACATAAAACTAGAACTTGTGTCTCTTTCAAGGAGATCTAAGTGAAAAAGAGACTTTGAACTATATTTTTATTCTTATCCTCTTCCACCCAGATTAAGTGAGTTTGACTTTTTTATATCAGTATAATACTACTTGATGATTATAATGATTATCCTAATGTATGGGAAAGCAGCTTTCTCTTGAAACACTATGCCACTGAAACATTTTTATTGCATAACTCTATTTTATTAGAGGCTTAATAGCACAACTGCTTCTACCGCTCTGTGAGTCACAAACGATGAACCAAGCAGGAAAGAAGCATTTCTTAAGGATTTAAATGTCATGTTTCCAAGCTCTATTACTGAGTGTAGATTATACTGTAGCCAAACTACAAGAGTCCATTTGAGGACTGCAGAGATTTCAGTACCATATGTTTGTTTTTAATGCATATAACCCCATAATTACAGGACTGTTGCTTTTAAAATTTGCTTTAAGTCAAATACTCTTTATAAATTGTATCTGAGAATGCAATGCTACTATGATAATAAAGTACTAAATCAAAGCAATGCTTACTGATCATTTTATAATGCGGCAAAAAACATACATTTCAGCCTACTGGCATTTTTCTTTATTCTGCATTTTGCTTTCATCTGTTTTATGGACATTACATTTAACAGTTATCAGTAGGGAAAGCATGTCTATCCATCACAGTGTGAAACTTTCTTACCAAGAATATGCCATGCTATGATTTGCTCAAATTATAATATGTAAATTGGGGGGTTTTTGCTGCCCTGTGCTCCCAAGGTTGCAGATCTTTAAAGACTGACAACATTCATTTTTTGATTATGTTTTCTTTGTCATTTATTCCATTGTTTTGTTTTTATGTCTGAAATCTGTTTTTTGTATCGAATGTTATGCTAAATCCAGATCTAATGTGAGAAAAATAGAAACATTAAAAATAATTTGATTAGCGAGAAATGAAATGACTTGACTGAAAAAGAATGTGTAACAAAAAAATTCTAAATTGACTCAAGTACACAGATTCATCTGAGACTATATTTTTTTCCTTTTTCGGATCATGATACCATTGTATGATTACATTTTGGAAAAATCATGCCTCATTCCCAGTGTTTTCACAAGAGCACTTACTGAACACAAATGGGTGAATGTTGAATGTTGTCAATTTCCAAACATGCAGAAATATTCAAACCCAAAATATATTAGATCATTTAGTAATAGATTGTGTGCTGAAAAATAATGTGCAAAAGCATATCATATGAATTCTTCCATTTCTGTGCAATAAAGGAAATATTTGCTGTTCTTTTCTCTGCTCTCGATCTAAATGAAACCCTCTCCACACAAAGCCTCAGCTGAGTAAAACCCTCTGAAACGTTTCTTCCGTTCAGAAAGAGGCGAGTGAGCTGGTAATAATCACGGGTGACTGGATTTTCACCTTTTTCAGCGAGTAAGGTCTCAGAAATCTTCAAGAAAGTAGGGGTAGGAGGAGGGAGTGGGTGTTTTTTAATAGACAGATGTGAATGTCTCATGGAGGAGAGTTTTGAGAGATGAGGTCTGGACTAACTGCTCTCTGCCCTCCTGCAAAAAAATTCTCCTCAGAACTCAGACTCCAGAACCAGACGGTTGATGACCTTCTCTTCATTTTTGTGGAAGGGGAGAGAAATAGACGGCAGCTGTAAAGATAATCTCTTTCAGAACTTTCCGGAGTGATTGAACTTTTCACATGGGATCACATGAGGGATGTTCAGAGGGACGCCACTGGAGGATGGTTAACATTTGAACTGCTGTTGAAACAAATTACTGCAGACTTACTAAATAGACTGAGGTTCAAAAAACCTCAGGTTTTATAACTGGGTTTTCCATTTAATCTAACACTAGTACACTTTTTTTTCACTATTACACTTGTTTACACACCATTAACATTACAAAATGGCATCAAAACTAAGATGGCCAAGGCATCTTCATCAGAAATAAAGTGCTAGTAATAACTTTATTATAAGCCTGATTCAAAGCAGTGATTAAACCTAAACTTGAACTAAACCTTTGTTTTAACCTGACCTCAACCCAGAACCAAACCCTAATTCTTACCATGACCCTAGAACTACAACTTAACCATGACCTGTCACAAACTATAACCATAAGCCTAAACAGAAGCCTAACCTTAACCTCAGTAGCCTCAAACACATGCAGAATCTCAAAAACACACCAGGCACCCACATGTGCACTCAAATCTGGGGCAGATCAAATAGCAATACCGTAACCATACAAATGTCTTTTAATAAAATTTGGATTCATAGCGATTTTGTTTGTTTAATTTGAGCTGCTGTAATTAATGGTTAATTTACAGCAACAATATTAAGGCTTATAAAATGCATGTAAGTAATAATGCATGGCATATACCAGACAGGCTTTTTTATTGCTCTTTATGAATTCTTTGTTTTAAATATTGAGGAGAAAAGAAAGCCCTCTGTATTAGCTTGAAATGTATTGGGTACACAGATAATAGAAAATGAAAAGCTTAGTAGTCACCGAGCAAAGATGATGCTTTCAAGTGCAGGAGAGCGTACAGTAAATGCATTCATTTCACAGTCATGCAGGGCAACCTCTGGGCTCCAGTGTTTTAGAGAAGCATCTCATCCAAACCGAGGAAGAAGAGGTGGCAAAGGAAAGGCTTGCATTTGATACTAATGCAAGCTGAAACCCCCGCTAATGCTGCTGCTCCAAATGGGAAAAATTGACCTTACCAGGAGAGGTGACACACGCCTGCACTCAGAGCTGCTGAGACGGGGCTAAAGTGGAATGTTCCGGACCAAGCCCCGAGGCCGAACAAATTTTTCATGAGTAATTGAATATCTGGAACATAAAGGGTTCCCCTCTCAGCAGATAAGGGGCAGGAGAAGACAGTGTATACAGGAGAGAGGGGAGAAAGCAGCTAGTGGGGGGGTGCAGGGGTGGATGTTCTGTGGTTTTTGGAGGATGGGGGAAGGGCTTATATTAAGGTGGAAAAGGATGGAAAGAGAGCTGTGTTTGCAATTGTACAAGGCTGCTAGTAGTTTTGACCACCTGTCGCCCTGCAGCTGCCCTCCCACTCCAGGTCACTGGCCAAACTCAATCTGTTTTCATCTAATGTGGACTGAACAGCAATGGAAAAATCCTGTGGCTCATCAGAATAATGAATAAACTCTGTCTTGAAGGTTTGTCTTAACCTTAAATGCTGTTCAAAGTAGATATCCTATTGGCCTAGGCCATTTTGTTTTATACAAGCCGATTATCCCTGTACAAACACACAAACTGGTGTCTGTTATGCTGAGGGAGGAATTTTGCCGCCATTGTTCGGGTCCGCTTAAAGGGAAACGTCAGGGTAAATAAATGCAACTTTCTTCTGTTTGATCACATATATCCTGTGATGAAACATTTCTGTGCTGATGAGAGTTGGCAATCCCTGAATCTGCAGGGCTTGAGGACTTGAATGGTTTGCCCGAATTAGGAAATTCTGTAAACATAAGCATTGGCACTCATAGTCACCAGAGCTGAGCCCAGCTGAACACCTACAGTATAGGACATTTTAGACCAATATATTAGACCAGAGTTTTAGAAGCTTATTAGTTTAAGTTACTTAGTATTTCATTTTCTTTATTTTATAGGTTCATAGATTATTTTTTATATTTTGTTTTTATTTAATAAAATGCAATTTGAGTTGCATTTTAATATTTGGAACATCAATTTAGTAATTTTACAAGTTACACAGATTTGGCAACAGATGTGATTTCATATTTCTCGTCTGTGGCTGGGTTTAAGATTTTGGTCGCTGCATCTGTTTAGAGATCGAGTGCAAGTTAAGGCATCGGTTATATGCAAATCAACAGTTCATGAATGCTTGAAAGGCCACAGGAGATGACTTGCCATGGCACATCAGCTACCCTGTGAGTAGATGCAAATGTTGCCAAGCAAGAGTTATTCCAGCTGAATGTAACCCTGTTTTTTCACACAGATCATAGAATAACATTTGGAAACAGTGTCATCGAGCAGCAGTGTCGTATGTTTGAAGGTTTGTATAATCTTAAGATTCATGCTCAGTATTTTGCCCCCAATTTAAATGCACATTATCATTCTCAAATGCAATCTGATGCTCCACATCCTCCTGTCAGCCTATAACAGAGGAACTGTTAAACATTTTGCAGCAAGGAACGCCTATAACTTTGAAGAAAAAACAAAAACATGTTAAAGATTTATTTTCTGCATCTAAAATTAACTATTTATATTTTCAATTGTAAATTTACACACACAGTGTTGTATTTAAAAGTGCTACTCTATATAATTTGACATTATTTATAGGTCTACTAGTCTAAACTTCAGACATACTTTTGTTATTATTTGTTAAATAGTCTAAATAAATAATCTGGCTTGAACCTTTTTTTTTGACTTGCCTGAGAAAATTAGTTTTCCCATGATGACCCACATATCCCACATTATTATTATTATTATTATTATTATTATTATTATTATTATTATTATTATTATTAACAGTACTACTGTGTAAAGTATTGTTGTTGCTCAGACAATGCTTTTGGATTCTAATTTAATATTCAAGTCTCTAAATCATATTTTCGGTACAATTTGTTTCCTGCACATCCCTTGGGGCTTTCCTTGAGCACATCCCTTGTATAGGTCAATGGATAAATGGTAAGAGATTCCCCAGGTCATAGCTCTATGCCTGTATCCCACTGTTCTCCTCAAGGGTCAATGGATAAATGGTAAGAGATTGCCAGGGTCATAGCTCTATGCCTGTATCCCACTGTTCTGCTTCTCGGATAGCTAAAAGAAGCAGCAAAACTGCTCTCTCTTTGTTCCTCCAGGCATATGGGGGTTGAGGATATATCGGCTGAGGATGCACTGAAGCTGCTGACAGATAAATCGATGACTGTCAGTGTTCTTGTCACACCCTGAGCAGCTTGAGAGTGTAGCAACAGGAAATGGTTGAAAGACAACTGACGAGGTGTCACATTAAGGGTGTTAGGAAAGGGCGAAGGTCAAAGCAAGTGGAAATACTGCTGACAAGGTGTACACTTGTGATGTATTTGGTAGAAATTATACATGACAACGCAAAAGAAATATTGGTGTCTCATAGCCATATGTCAGTGAGACTGAACAAGCTTCGGTATTCTACTTCTGTACATTTCAAGATTCTAGGATTTACTATTATTAATCTTTCTTTAGTTTTTATGGAAAGTTGTGGCATTTCTAAAGATGAACTGTTTATTAATCATCATACAATGCCTGACAAAATAGTCATTTTTAATAGCGTTATTTGGCTGCTGGTAACCCAACCTCTTGCATTATATACAGCGATTCTTCTGTTAAACCATTTTTAAGGTTTCTCCTCTGTACTTAAACTTCAGTTGTGCATGTCAAAAGAAGACCACGCACATAATGCCTTTATTAAAGTGAAGTAAGTGTGCAGGCCAAAGTCAACCGCACCAGATTTGTTTTGATTCAGACTCACTTAGGGTTAGATGTGCCCTGTCTAAAAGAGTCTCCTTCAATTTTTCCCAATTCTATTTTGAGTGTGTTTATTCCAAAATAATTTCCTATTCTTTTTCCTTATAAATATGGGCTTATCTTCAATCCAGCCTGTTTCATTTAGCTACGTAGAAGCCATAGAATAGGCAAATTAATCTGTGAATATATCCGTACAGAATATATCTCTCTGATTGTGTGATGTGCATGGATATGTATATGAAGGTAAAATCTTCTCACTGACACGTGCATGAGTAACTAAATATGAATCCATTATTCTGGATGATAATGTATTCAAACACTGTAAGACATGTCAAGTTGTTGAAATTAAATCTCACCTGCTGCCTTACAAACATGAATAAACGCAGCTGGAATGACCTTTGTTTCAAATCACAAGCAGTCAAGAGCTAAATATCCAAAACTTGTCATGAGAATTGGAGTTAAATAAAAAGAAATAAGTTCAAATAACTTTATGGGGCTATCACATTTTACAGTGAAGATTTGATTAGAATTGTTTTTTCTTAACGCCAGGAAGGTTCACGAAGCATCTGGTCAATAGTAAAGGTCTGTCCAATGGGACACAGCAAAAAAAGTAATTCGAGGGAAGGTTTTTACACTCAAATGACAGCTGGTAAAGAACTAATGATGTTATATGAGAGTTTTTGATTCAGTATGAAAAGGAAAACAAATGGACCTAAGAGAATTAACTGTAGTGAATAATGGCCTACACAGCACCTTCTATCCTCTTGAAGGCATGGCCAGCTTTCCTTCCTCTTGTCCTCCTCCTGACTTTCCACTGTTCTGAATCAGTGCTCTGAGACGGGGTTAGTAACTACTGGAAACTGCCCTCTTGAACTATGGGATAATAGTCAGTGCCTGTCAATTTTCCTCCATTGCCCTCCAGCGTTTCTGCCTGTTTAATCTAGGTCAAAAGTGCAAGCAGCTTCTTCTTGGAAGTCCCCAGTGCATAACTGAGCCCAGCTTACGGAAAAATCGATGTCTTGAAAAGAATAATTAACATATGCAATTAACAACTGATTACAGAGAGTGAGATTCAAATTTTCTCCATCCAGTAAAACTTTATCTGGTGTAATTAACATCTATTCACACTGACCTAGATTGGAATACAATTAAACAATTCAGTATGGCATTTTGATTATGTACACACGCTCCATATCTTTACTAATAATCATATTCAAATGTTGTCATTTTGAGCCATTCACCACTGGCATTTTGAGCCATTCAGAGCCAAATCACAAAGATGCTGAATACATGGCGAATCTACTAAATATGCTCATGTTTTAATGCAAACTGATTGTTATTTCATGTATTAGGGCTAGTGTGATGAGCTATGAAAGGAAACCTCAGACATACCATTGACTAATGAAAGTAATTGATGGTCAGCATATTCAGCTTAACATTTCTTTCTCCGTCCCCTACTTTGTGATTAATAAAGATTAGTTGTACTGAGTGACGCAGGACATTGAAACAAAAGAAAAAATGATGTGTTATATCTGTTGTACCCACCTCTATCAGTTTCCTTACCTCATAGTCAGCATCCCTGAATCACCATGTGACCTTGAAGGGTCTTTGCCACATGATAAGTAATTTGAAGCTCAATGCTGAAACTCAAGTAGCGAGCACCATTATTATACAGTCGGGGTTGACATTCTTGCACCTATAACGCATTCTCTTGTGTTAATTGCCCTAATTGGGGGAAACTTACTCTCAGGTCTGGAATGTACCTGTGCTGGTGCCTGGCCAAACAAGCAGGCCATGAGAGGTTTCATTGTTTTGTCCTGACATAAATTACCTGCTCTCTGATTATGATGTTTAGTTGGAACCAATAACTGGGTCATTCTTCTTAGATCATTGAGATAGGTGGTCACAATATCTTTGGTGACAGTCATGAGGAAGGAGCTAGGGTGAGAGGTGAATCTGCAGGGGCCCCTGTGGAGACCACTACTCGCAATGAATCCCAGCAGCTGCCTAGTTGCATGCAGAAAGTTCTGTTAAATTTTCTTGTACCCCTCCTTTTTATCCTTTATGCCACTCAACGAACCACAGAAGTCTGCACAGGTGTACGTCCTTACCACTCACTTTTCTCAGCTCTGTCCTTCATTCACAAACCTCAAATCCCCCTCCACACTTACTTTGGGTAGTTTGTCGAAATTGCTCATGGTTTATTAATACTGAAGGTAACGGTTTAATGATATTGTTAACAAAGGCTTGGTTTCTGAAATAAAGCCTTTATTAGTTATTTCATGGTGGGGAAATCCCTCTTATTTAATGACTGTGTGTATTCCCTCTGGTCAGTGGTTGTTACATTCTGCTAATTATTTGTGTCTGATAAAACATACAAATCTTCTCATACTAATGGTTTTCCTAAGCTAATCCTACTTCAAAATTTTAGTTTACATAATGAAAGCTAGTCATTTTTGTGTTGTGAAGCTCAACAATATACCACTTTAGTAAGATATGGTGTATTAGTTGTATTATGCTAGCATAAGAGAGTGTATCTCTATGTACAGAACATTTTAGAAGCATTTTAGCTTCAATTATTATTATTTATTTATTATTTTTAGCTGCATGATTCAGTGTTAGATGCTGATTCATATTAGATCATGAGGGAATCCCTTCATCAAAGGTGTGAATTATAGCAATCAACAGCAGTAAGGTTATACAATTAATCAAGACAACAGTGAATCAACACCATAGTGTTTTTTTCAGTATAAATCTAGGATAAAAATCAGTCTCTTAATCACATACACTTACTGGTCACTTTAAAAGCACCACCTTTACACATGAAGATTCATGCAGTTATCCAGTCTGCAATCAGCACAGTGCACACACTCATGAAGACTACTAACATTAGAATAGGG
The DNA here is from genome assembly GCF_030014155.1 of Tachysurus vachellii. Lineage (NCBI taxonomy): Eukaryota > Metazoa > Chordata > Actinopteri > Siluriformes > Bagridae > Tachysurus > Tachysurus vachellii. The sequence continues at coordinate 9,676,736 of NC_083481.1, forward strand.
AAAAAGTGTGATCTCTCTGACTTTAACCATTGCATGGTTGTTCATGAAAGATGGGCTGGTATGAGAATTTTAAAAACTTAAGCTCTCCTAGTGTGAATGTGTGAGTGACAGTTTTGTCGATGGAAACACCTTGTTAATAAAGTGAGGTCAGAGGAAAATATCCTGATTTGTTTGAGCTGTCAGGAAGGACACAGCATGTCAAATAATCACTCTTTACAGCCGTGTTAAGAAGAGCAGGAATCTTAGACTATTGCAAGCACAGGCTCACCCAAACTAGACAATTAAAGATCAGAAAAAAGAAACACCTGGTCTTTTTCTTGGTCTTTTCCAGCTGGCCAGTTTCAGGCAATCTGTGAATTCACCATGGATGTAAAAAGCTCTTATTTGAGTTATAATAAACTTCCTGTCAGCTCAGACACTTCTGGTCATTCTCCTCTAATCTCTCTCAAGACCAAGGTGTTTCGCTGTCGCTGTCTGGATGCTATGGGTAAAGTCACACAAGAGAGATCACACATACGGATGCTTTATGTGAACATTAACTGAAGCTTGTTGTATGTATGTTATGCATTGTGCTCAATTCCACATCACTTTAAACAAAACTCTTAAACTAAGATCCATAGTACCTTTCTTTTACATAGAAAATACTCTATCCAGAGTTTTTAAAAAAAATGTGAGCATCTTTTTTTGGATCTTTACAGCTGTTCTGATGAAAAGGTACACTTCTCTTTGTAGATGGACTGCATAACTTCTCTGGATAAAGTATGCTTGGGGGAAAAGCTTGAAAAACTGTTGGAGGTGTTAACTATCTACATAAACCCTGATTTGCTCTGTGTGATGTAGTGTAGTTGAAGTAAAGTACGGATTTTAACCAAACATACAGCTATATGATACATATATTGGAAATAGCATTGAACATATCAAGTAAGTATACTGTACCTCTCTTTCTGACCACTGAGGTCAATGAGGTTATTCTTACATTGCAGAAATTCTATTATACTATACTATATTATATTATTAATATAATGCAGAAATTATTTAAGATTCTTGTGCATATCAGTAAATGATCAACAAAACATTATGCAAAGTAGGGTAAAATGTGTCCAAAAAAAAAAAAGGATGTGGCATTGATTTGACAAAGATTACTGTTTAGAAAAGAATATATCAAAATTAATAAATTAATGAAACTGCCATATTAATGTAACAGAAAGTTAATATTACTTCTTTTTCCTGCTGATTTCATTAATTCTTTCCATGATTGTCCTTACAGTCAGTGTCTAAATACTTATTAATTCTTATGAGAATGACATACAGTGGAAACTTAATCTTGGGGCCATATATCATAGCACCTGGGAGAACAAATCTCCTTCGTAGTCAATGTGTTCATTTTTATCACCCAATAAGTACACAGTACATTAGAAATTCAGCATGCGTCACATGTTCACATATCTGAGAACATACTGAAGGTCCAAAATGGGCAATACTGAAAGTAAACGCTATGGCGTCATTAACAATGAAGATAAAGTCTGAAGAAACGCAGATGGAATTTCCACTGATGGAACTTCTTTGCATTAAACAAATCAATTGTCAGTTTCCACCACTCATCTGCAAAAAACTGTTCTTTATCAGAAACATATAATAGCTGCTTTGCTTCATAGGCTTGTTTACAGATATCTCTCACTTGGCTGTAGTTTAAAAATAGGTCATAGGTCAGTGCAAATCAATGAATAAGCAGCACAGGCAGTGTGTGAGAGCCTCACATGAGAACAAAAGTAGCACAATCTGTTTACCCCAAACAAGCAAAGAGGGAGGCAAAAGACCTTTTCTTGTTGCCTCCTTATTATAAAGTCTGTGGCAACACTTTAGACATAGCAGGCCATACACAACAGCATACTGGGGTGTGAGCGCAGAAGGTACATTGTGTGTTTTGGGGCCTATTTGTATGATGAACGAGTATGCTATTTGTTTATGCACCACTGCTTTTAAATGGAATTCTATTCAAATTGTTCAAAATGTTTAGACACTCAGAAATTTCTCATGGAGCAGAGGTCTAAAATCACTTCAAACCAAAAATATGGTGAATTGGCAGTCATGGCACTGTTCTTTTTCCATTTGGCCTGATCTAATAAAGTGTAAACATTTTGTTGAATACTGGAAACTTCTTGTGGCAGATGATGAAATGGAGGAGCTACTTTCCACCATCTCCCAAGGGTCTGCCTTGATTGCAAATACTTTATCTTGAGGTGGAAAATCCTGTGGGATTCGTGATGGTGGCAATATTTGGCACTGATGGCTGACACTTAGGATATAAAAGCCAAATAATATGTTTGCAAGATGACTATAAGATAAACATAAGCAGGGAGCTCTGTTTCTTTCAACAGGACCAAAAGGGGAAATGCCAGAAATGGGTTTTGTTGAGTGAAGTAGTGACATCGGGGCAGGACACCATATGGGCTTCATTTTTGGAAGACTGAGACTGTCTGTTTTGAAAAATCAGCTTAAAGCACCATCAAAGTACAGTTCAGCTAAGGTTGAACAACAGCGTGCATCACTCATAGATTTAGATGAATACAGAGTGACAAGCAGGGTTTATGCTTCTTTTCTAATTGGACTAAGCTGCTAAGTATAAATAAATAAGGGACGTTTCCCAGAAGTCTTCTGGGTCCCTCTAGTGGTGATTTCTTTTATTCATTCATTCATCTTCAATAACCACTTTGTCTTCTGGCCTGGTATTCTGAAGCAATAGTGTAGTCAAATACCCAATTAGACCTGTGGGAAATCTGCTTTTTAATTTTGTGTTAATATAAACCATCAAATGTGAACAACTACTGTTATCCCATTTTGGCTGAAATAAATTACATTCTTTTTCAAATTCTCTTGGGTTTCTGCTCTTTGAAAACAAAGCCGAGCCAGACCAAAATCATTTTGCATAAAAATAAACGAATACCAACAAGATTAAAAACAAACCAATTTCTTTAATGAAGAAAGCATTGAGACTTTCATTTCATCCCAAACCATATACAGACCATTGGAGTAGTACATCAAAGTGGTAAACAACGTACTATAGGTTTATATAATTAGAATAATAGTTTGACACACTATAACATGTGGTCTGCAGATAAGGCATTCTTTTGGGCAGTCCTTTTTTTATGTTGACACACAGAAGGCAACACAGTGCATTGGTAACTGCATACATACCAAACCATCATGGCAAACATGATAAGCCCTATGCCCTTCTGTATAGTGCAAAGGAACATATTTAGGGGTTATTGGGGCTACTAAACTGATTGTACTGTAGGTGGATCAAACTACCACAAATCACTCCTCCTCAAAGTCTGTGGAGCCGAACGTTCTTTCCTAAAGGCTTGTAAATGTTGCAGTCATTGATCCAGATATTACTGCATTTGAGTGTAACTTGGAGCAGAACCAGCTGGCCGACCAACTGAAGTGCACTCATTGAAGTTCTGTAAGCAAAGGAACTATGAACTTTTCTTGGAACTCCCCTTTCCTAAGAATCCTTTTCCCAACACTTTGTAGAAAAACTGCAGCACTTATGGTGTAGAGCAAAAGTGATTTCAAATAATTATGTTCAAAGTGCACCAGAATTGTCTCTTTCTAAAGTGTAATACATGATCACTGGTGATTATATGTCTGAAGTATTGAAAAAGAATCTTTATTCAGGTTAAAGCAAAACGTGAAACTGAAGCTTAGAACAATGCTGTCAACTAGAGAATGAAGAATAAAATATTCATAGGCCAGACTAATACATTTAAAATACATTTTGCCAAACACTTTTTAGGCATTTAGGTTCGAGGTGAAAAGTGGTGAGACCGGCCATGCTGTATGGTTTAGAGACAGTGTCACTGAAGAAGAGACAGGAGTCAGAGCTAGAGGTAGCCGAGCTGAAGATGTTGAGGTTCTCTTTGGGAGTGACAAGATCGGACAGGATTAGGAACGAGTACATCAGAGGGACAGCTCATGTTGGATGTTTGGGGGACAAAGTTAGGGAGGCAAGATTAAGATGGTTTGGACATGTTCAGAGGAGTGAGAGTGAGTATATTGGTAGGAGAATGTTGGACATGGAGCTGCCAGGCAGGAGGCAAAGAGGAAGGCCAAAGAGGAGGTATATGGATGTAATTAATGAGGGTATGAAGCTAGTGGGTGCAAGTGTTGAGGATGCAGAAGATAGGGATAGGTGGAGAGAGATGATTCGCTGTGGTGACCCCTGAAGGGAAAAGCCGAAGAAGAAGGTTCGAGGTGAAAATTTGAATATGAGATCACAGTATAGAATTTTACCTTTTATTTTCAGATATTTACAGCTAGATGTGTTAAACAGCTTAGAACATGGCACTTTTTTGACCCACTCAATTTTTAAGTGGACTGTGACAGATGTGACAGATGTTGTTGCCAGGGTGTGCCCTGTTAGATTAACAATTAATACTCCTGATTTGAGACCTGAATTTATCTGCAAAGACTGCATATACTGTATCGTTAAAAACAATAAACCAACATAAAGACTAGTGAGCATTCTATGGCAGAAAACAATCTACGTTGAACCTGACAAAAAAAAGGAAAATCTAAAAACCAATAAAAGCAAATAAACTATTTGGAATTTTCTGAAAAACAAAGAAACCATTGGTGTACTAACCACCAGATATCAAAAAGGATCAGCCAAGAACAACAACAGTTGATAATAAAATCGTTGTTAAAGCTTTGAACAACCACAAAAACAATTTACATCACTATTAACCTCCCATGGGTAAGGTTGGAGTTATTAACCCTTAAACAATCTGTTCCAATATTTTAGCTCACCTTAAAACTGGAAGATCATTGATTGAACTGCTACCCAAGTTGCCATTTATATCAGTCCCATATTTGTCCCAATTTTATTCAATGTACAGCACAAAAAATCATTCAATCAAACAAACAAATAAAATATTTAAAAAAAATTACTTTCTAATTCTTTCGAAGGGAATATTTATTTTACTATTTTACTTTTCCCACTGAATCCCAGAGAGGGTTTTGCATGATCAAATAAATATGATATGAATTGCTTGCTAATCATTACTTATTAAATTTCTAAAGCTTAGATTAGATTATAGAGAGTTAATTATTTGTATGCAAAATTCAAGCTGCCTTCCAGTTAATTATGAACAAGAATTCTGTTAATATTAGGCAGAAACAAGGGCAGTTTTCATGAACAACACTAGACCATGTTCTAGTCCTGGTTATTGTAATACTGTGAGTAAATATTGTCTTTCTTGTTTAAATGTCACAATGCAATGTAGTTTTATGTTTTAAGCCCTAAAACTATCAGTAATAGCTGTTGTTTTAAAAAATACTTGATAATCAAGTTTATTAAAGGCAACATGTTTGTGCAGAGAAAATAGTTAGGAGGAGAAAAGGTGGGAAAGAGAAAAAACAGAGAGAGGAGAAGAAATAATCTTTTTATAATAACAGAAATAATAGTTTTTTCCTGAAATGTTTTCCAAGTTTCAAATTGAGCAAAATAGGGACCAGTGGAAAGGATAAATAAACCAGTCTGTGACCAAAGAGGTAAAGTATTATGTGCCTTGAGATTTTCTACATGGCCTTTAATTTTTCATGTGCTTTCCCATGCTGTTTTCTGTCATTTTCATTACTCAAATAATAACAACAACAATAACAACAACAACAACAACCAATTCATATTATTCCTGCCACAAGTCCAGATCCAGGATAAAGTGGTTACTGAATATAGCTATAAGAGATTTAGACTGAACAATTACATTTATGCCATTTGGTAGACACCCTTATCCAGAGCATTCATTCATTCATTCATCTTCTACTGCTTATCCGAACTACCTCGGGTCACGGGGAGCCTGTGCCTATCTCAGGCGTCATCAGGCATCAAGGCAGGATACACCCTGGACGGAGTGCCAACCATCGCAGCGCACATACACACACTCTCATTCACTCACGCAATCACACACTAGGGACAATTTTCCAGAGATGCCAATCAACCTACCATGCATGTCTTTGGACCGGGGAGGAAACCGGAGTACCCAGAGGAAACCCCTGAGGCATGGGGAGAACATGCAAACTCCACACACACAAGGTGGAGGCGGGAATCGAACCCCGACCCTGGAGGTGTGAGGCGAATGTGTTAACCACTAAGCCACGGTGCCCCCCTTATCCAGAGCAACTTAGACTTATTCATACAACTGAGCAGATAAGGGCTTTACTCTTGTGCCCAGTTTAGGCAGCTTGGTGGTGCAGAGAAAACTCACAACCTTCAAATCAATAGTCTAATGGCTTAACCACTAAACTACCACTTCCCCAATTGTATCATCACTGCCAGTTATAGCAGCTTGGTAGATGAATATTTTCTCACTAGCAGTCCCCTTGTGTACCTGGGAAAACAACCTGCCTGTCACCACTTAATATTGTTGTTTTTTGATGGACTCTGAAGGACATATCTATGTTTTGGATCAAACGATGTGTGGAACAAGAAGGTGTAAGTGAAAAAAGAGTGCGCAGTGCAAGTGACATGTGTAAAAGACATATAGAAAAGTGTGTTGTGTTTACAATTTTTTGCTTGAGGAGCGACAATGTTAGATGTGCAACTGATAAGGTTGCATACATGGATTATGGAATGCAACATTGATTTTTATGGATATACATATAGCAACAGCATTAATAGCAGTACCATTTAGTTACAGAATTAAAATGACTTCAGGACAGAATAACATTTATTAAAACATGACTTTATATTTACAAATAATGGTGCATAGATTTTTCTTAAACTGAATATGTTTGATTAATTTCTTATTATTACTGCAGCTTTCCTTGCTATTGCTAAAAATTTCGGAGTTGTACAATGCCATTCCTTTCCCTGATCACATCTCTTTGTTTATGATACCCAGGTACATGCCTCTCATTAAAAGTGTGAAAGATCTGTTTTTTTGGGGGGAAGTTTGTTTCTCTCAATCTGTGGATGAAATCTAAGTTCACCTCAGGCATCAAAGATCTGCTTTTAAATCCAGTGATGCAGAGGTCTAAAGGTCTTGTACAGCCAGGCCTTTTAAAAAAGGCTAAACATTCTTACAAAATTGTAATTGAGCAACATTTCTACAACAGCTCTGACCCCAAAATACGTGGAAAGGCATCCAGACCATCACCAACCACAAACCAACCCCACACTCTCTCACTAACAGCAGTGTCTTTGTACCTGAGGAGATCAATCACTTCTATGTTTGTTTTGACCAAGGCAGCGGACACACATGGTGACCATCATATTAGTAACCAACCCTGGTTACTCTCCACAACACATGTGTATTCAGCACTGAGCAGAACAGATGCATGTAAAGCAGCTATCCCCAGGTGTGTCCAAGGCATGTTGTGGACAGTTGATGCAGGTATGTAATGACATCCTCAACCGGTCACTGGCACAAGCAATTGTTTATACATGCCCAACAACAACAAGCATCAAAATGATGTCTAAACATTCTACTACAGCATGTTTGAATGGCTTCTGCCCTGTTGTACTATCCCCATTGTCATGAAACTCTTTGAGAAACTGATTTTGAGTCACCTCATAGCAGGATCTACAGAATACAGCATCTACACAAGAGTACCATCTGTTTGCTGCAAAAATAGATCAATAGATGGTGCCATTTCCTTTGCTCTTGATTTAGTCCTCAACCATCTGAACAACAACAACAACAAATACATAAGGATGCTGTTTATTTACTTTGCATTTAACACTGCCATGCACACTAAAATGTCATCAGACTCAGTGGCTTGGGCATATTGAACATCTCAACAATAGACATCAGTATGTTAGTTTGGGCAATCACATGTTCTCTACCCTCATCCTGAACACTGAAATCCTGCAGGGTTGTGTACTGAGAGTCTCCTTCTCTACTCCTTGCTCACCCATGACTGTGACTCCAAAATCAACACGTATGCAAATGATACCACAGTGAAAGGTCACATCAGCAACAATGATAAGTCTGCCTTCCTGGAGGAGCTCCAAAGTCTAGCAGCATGATGTCATCACATCACCCTCAATGCTGAAAAGACAAATAGCTCATTGTGAATGTCTAGAAATCTAAAAGCAACAAATACTCACTACAAAAATTTCACCTAGGACTGAAGTAGAACTCGTCTCCAGCTTCAAGTTCATAGGTGTCCTGAGGAAACTAAAGAAAGTTCTATGACTCCCCAACCTTTGCAAATTTCTATTGCTGCACTATTGATAGCATTCTGACCAACTGTGCAACAGTATAATATGGCAGATCTATATGTCTGCTGAAAAAAAAGGCCTGGCGAAGAGTGATAAAACCCACCCAACACATCACTGGTGCATCTAGACATTGAACATCTTCGCCATATTAAATGTCTTTAGAGCAGAACCTTCACTGTACCAGAAGCAGCAGGCTATGGGTCAGCAAACCATTAGGCCACCATTAAGTCAGTGATGTTTTAATATCTGCCATCTATAATACACTGCATGTGCTGTATTATCTCTATTTCATTGAGACTTCATAAAATATATTAGGTTCATCTTTTTATATCTGTACATTATTATGTCATTATCCAGCCAGAAACCTCTAAAAGTCATTGAGTTAATTTCTGAAATCTTCCATACTGTTGAGATAACAGTATGGAAGACAGTCATGTACTGTATGTAAACTGGAATTCTGGTATACTAAATTAAAGCTGACTTAAATCTGTCTCTAATGATTTTAAAATGACCTATGTGAACACAGTAGATGGGAAAATGTGTATGATAAAAGAATATATATGATACTGTGGAAACACTGAGGCTGAATACTGTATGTGTACTGTCTCGGAATATGTGTACTGCCTTATGGCATCAACCATACATATACTGACAAGCCAAAGCATCAAATGTGACAAAAAAAGGCAAAAAGCAAAAGATCAAAGTCTGCTTTTGAAAAACCAGAAAATTAGCCTGATAGCACTACTGGTACTAGCATATGCTGATTTTACCTCTCTTTTTATTATTACCTCTGATGAAAGGCTGTACCTACTTGGAGCCATCCTTAGTCGATGGTGCTGAAAGAACAGTGACACAAATAGAAGTCAATCTAAAATGAAAAAGGACAAAAGTATCTCTTTGCCATTAAATGAACCCCATGAAACAAGGCCAATTTCCTAGCAGCTGTGCATTGCATAAAATCATGCAGATATGGGCCAACATATTTTATTTTGCATACACTATTCATACACTAATCAAATAATGTGAGAATTAATTTGGAAAGTTTTTTTTTTTTTCAAATCCTGTTAATGAAAATTGTATTCTACAAATAAATAACATTGTCAACATTAATGACAAAAATAAATAAATTATATTTATCTCAAATTATCAAAATATCAATAAATGATTTTAAGTCAGTTTTAACAATAATGTAAGCCATCCTTCTACAGAATATGGCATAAATATTTTTCTTCATTTGAAGGATTTTAAAAATCATGTGCTGATAAATAAATGTATTTAATATTTTTAGATCTTTAAAATATTTTAAATGGAGTCCCTCTTTTTTGCTGCATGTTAGTGAAGTGGAAGCCTACCTCAGAGTCTATTCTTCCCCAGATAGCTGTGGGAAGGGTTGCACTGCACATTCCTCCTCCAGCCATTCCCACTCAGCTGCTGTACACATAAACCGTCCAAGAAGGCCTCCAAAATGTCTGTGGAGGCCGCATTAGTGAGCATCATGTATGCAGGGGACACAGCTTGAAGCATGCTGTGGTGCAGCAGCTTTTGGGGTCTCAGCAACTGCTGCACAAGGGCAACAAACCACTGCTGCCACTCACTGCTCATGCATAGGAGCGCTGGATGATGTGTTGGTAAAGAAGGAATTTAATAAGGGTTTCATCTCAGCTTCAGAGTCTCAAATCCCATGTGTTAGCACAACTGTAAAGCCCTGGTGTGTACAGGTTCACATGTATTCAGATCGGGCTTCCATTTCACTTTCAGAAAACTCAGTAAAACTAAAACAGCTCAACTGAAATGGACTTGCATTTTCTGCTCCATCAGGTACACAGTGTGTGTACTGTGTTTGTGTGTTTCTTTCACAAGCCACTCGTTTAGCCACTCGTTCTCTTTCATACAGCATTTGCTGAAAGCAAAAAGAGACACAAATAAGTAGACTGAGAGTAATGAAACACAGGTGACAGTCATCACACGGTACCTGCTAGTTCAAACTGCCTACTTTCCTTCAACAGCCGAAGCTCAACCATGCCCACGCTGCCACACTAGCATTAGTCATGCATATGACCAGCAAAAGAGAGTGTTCAGAAGTACCTTTTACTTCACTTTTAATTGAGAAAGACCTGGAGGTGGACCTTAGTATTAGGAAATGAACATTTTCAAGGCCTAAAACGTCGTTTGAGTTTCAAAACACCATTTTATCTTGGACTTGATGTGAAGTAATGAGCTAAATGCTAGTAGATCTAGCACGTTTTTGTAACAGACCAGAGCCAGCTACAGGTATGTACATATAGCCTAAGACACTGTACACTGCTGTTTTTTGTTTTTTACGCAGACATATTAGAGCTCATCATTTAGCTGATTTCCTGGTATCCTAAGTGTGGGGAAGACTCACAATGAAGATTCATCAAATCAATAATCCTCATGCAGTCTCTGTGCTGCAACATGGACACAATACCAGGCCAACTGTCAGCTTGTTTCCTGTTGCCCTTTTGTGTGATGAATATGCTTGGTGTTCCTTTTATCTGTGACAACATATTTTTCTTTTGGCCACGTTGATGTTGTCTGTAGTGGGGCCATTTTAGACAAGTCATGACTCACCTAAATTCATTCATACTGCAGTCTCTCAACTTAAAACTTTTTTGTGTGTAGTTCTTTGTTTCACGATCTCATGGGTTTTCCACTTCCAATGAAATGTAAGCATCCTAAGATGATAAAATAAATTATACACAAATACAATGAGTGAATCAATAGTCCTCTCACCAACTCACCACTTCACCACAGCTTACAGCATTTGCATGCAGCTGGGCATCATTTGGATCCAGCTGTTCAGTCTGAAAATGCGGATCTATTTTAAATAAATAGTGAAATGGACATTTAATTCATCAGAAACCCCAATGGATTTGCATTGTCCATTTAATTGTATCCAGTCATCCAATGCTCCTACTTATATTGTAAGCATAGTGTTCTGTGGGATTTACTGGGATCCCAAAGCATAGGGAAATAAGCAAAGGTGCAAAGCAAATGGCCTAAATCACATCATGCATTTATGTTCATTTGGTTTCAGCACAGCATGACTGGCAAAAACAATTAATATTTTAAGAAACAATTATCAGAATATGGGTTGAGTAAATGCTGAAAGATTAAGTAGACTTCAGTTAAATGTGAACGTTCATAGAAAAGGTTTCTATTTTTAAAAGTACTTATGCTTTAGAAAGAAAAATGTAAATGTTTTCATCTGATAAAATAAAACGAAAGTTATGTTTTTATATGAACATTTATTACTTACCTCAAATGCTGAGAAGATAATTTTTGTTTGCCATTTTGCCAGAAAATATCTGGCAAAGGCAGATTAAAGTGCAGACAATTTTTTAAAGTCCAGCACAAGCACGAGCATCCAAAACTGTGAAAATCATAAATCATAAATTATGACTACAAGGCAAAAATAAAAGACTATAGGTGAGGTTGTGGCACACAGGACAAACACAACACAGCAACAACAGTCAAAATCTTAACAAAGAAACACACAGAAACCACAGCTTAATTAGAAGGGCTGATAAGGAGTGACATAACACTTTAGAAATTAAAATAAATGAACAACTAACAAACAATATTTCGGCTGTAGCGGAGACATTCAATCACTATTTTATTGATTCTGTGGCTAATATAGCAAGCTGTTTTACTCCTAAGAACACACACGCTCTACCAGTAGACATAAGTCAATCCGTTTTCAGTTTAATAACCATCACAGAATCAGAGGTATCACAGATCATTAAATCACTTAGACCATCTAGCTGTAAAGATATTTTTGGTATGGATATAATGATGCTCAAGGAGCTTAGTACAACAGTCACATGCCCCATTACCAAAATGATCAATTTATCAATTTCACAAAATATGTTCCCAAGTGTGTGGAAATCAGCGGTTATTCTTCCCATTTTCAAAAGTGGAGACCCTCATTCTATTTTAAATTACAGACCTATCAGCATTTTGCCTACTGTGTCTAAGATTGCAGAGAAACTGATAGCAAAACAAATTATTAACCATCTAAATACCACACCCTATGCTCTCCACCCTATACAGTTTGGCTTTAGAGCCAATTATTCAACCGAAACTACTACTTGCTTCTTTACTGAAAATATTAGAGCGTTGTTGGATCGAGGTGGGGTGGTTGGAGCTGTGTTCCTGGATCTTAAGAAGGCTTTCGACACTGTCAATCATAAAGTCTTGCTGACAAAATTATGCAGTTTAAATTTTTCCTCAAATGCTATTAAATGGCTTGATTCTTACCTCACTGACCGTTCCCAACATGTCAGAGTCAAGTCATTTAAATCAGTGGCTCTCAGTTTATATACCGGTCTTCCTCAAGGATCAATTTTAGGACCTTTGTTGTTCTCACTTTATATAAATGACCTACCGTCTGTCTGTCCAGATGTTTCTGTGCAAATGTATGCTGATGACACTGTAGTCTATGTTCATAGTAGTAATATTTCTCAGGTAGCTGCAAAAATCACTAACTCTATGGTTAATATTACAGATTGGTTGAAACATTCTTGCCTGCAGTTAAATACATCAAAAACAGTAGCAATGTTTTTCACCAAGTCGCATGTAAAAAAGGTCTGTAATATAATCAAATTCAACCTCAGTAACTTCAGACACATTCGCCATCAAATGTCTACACAGGCAGCAAAAATGTACATGCACTCTATGATTTTTTTCACATATCTCTTACTGTTTGCCGGTTTGGTCACAGGCTGGTGTTACAACTCTGAAATCACTTCAATCACTTTACAAACGAACTGTAAAAATTCTGGATAAAAAATCAAACATTTCTCATTATTGTCCAATATTACAAAAATATAGATTACTCAGCTGGGAAAACTTGGTAAAATTCTCAAATCTATGTCTTGTTTATAAAATTATTCATGGTTTATCATCGCCTCCCCTCCATCAGTTTGTCAACATGAACAGCTGATCATTGTAGAACCAGAGGTGCAGTGAGGGAGATTGCATCATTCCCTTTAGGAAAAGTGTATTTGGCCAAACCACTTTTCCTGTTCGAGCTGCTACTCAGTGGAACCTTACCCCTATAAACATCAGAAACCTGAACACGTATAGTACATTTAAGATCCAGTTAAAGAAGTGGTTCGTTATTAACCAGAGCTGTCAACATTAGCTTAGTTTTTGACCTGCTCGTGTTGCCCCCTGATGGTTTTTTGTTTATTGTGTGTGTGTCCATGTATTTGTCTGATGTTTGTTTGATTGCTGGCGTCTTGTGATTCTAATTTACATCATAGCTAATACTTACAGTAGTACTTTTATTAAATGTATTGTAGCTTTATTGTTATTTCAATATGTACTTTTATTTACTTTTATCTTTTTTAGGGTGACTATTACCATCTGTCTAGGGACTACAGGTGAAAAATAGCCATCTGGCTAACTCTGGCATATTGAGAGAAATGTTTATTAATATGCATTGTCCCTGTAATAAATAAATAAATAAATAAATAAATAAATAAATAAAATGATGTGAGAAATTTGACATAACTAGACAGTCAAATGTGTAACCAATTTAGGCTACTAGAAGCATGTTTTAAATTGAGGTGTTCCACATCATGTGCACACATGTTTAACTAAGAGTACAAGTACTCAATTACACACAAAATGTGAATATTTCAAAATAATAATAATAATAATAATAATAATAATAATAATAATAATAATAATAATAATAATCACTTAAAGGTGAATTAGATACAATTTTTCTTTTTTTTTTTAAGATTAGAGTTTGGGGGGGCACGTTGGCTTAGTGGTTAGCACGTTCGCCTCACACCTCCAGGGTTGAGGGTTCGATTCCCGCCTCCGCCTTGTGTGTGTGGAGTTTGCATGTTCTCCCCGTGCCTCGGGGGTTTCCTCCGTGTACTCCGGTTTCCTCCCCCCGGTCCAAAGACATGCATGGTAGGTTGACTGGCATCTCTGTAAAATTGTCCGTAGTGTGTGTTTGCGTGAGTGAATGAGTCTGTGCGTGTGCCCTGCGATGGGTTGGCACTCCGTCCAGGGTGTATCCTGCATTGATGCCCGATGACGCCTGAGATAGGCACAGGCTCCCCGTGACCCGAGGTAGTTCGGATAAGCGGTAGAAAATGAGTGAGAGAGATTAGAGTTTGACATTTTATTTTTCGTCCATGTTCAGAAAGCTCTGCGCCAGGATTTCCAGTGAACCATAGAGTATCATTAAAATGGGTTTTCTCAACCTAGTTCACATTTCCGAAATGGTTTAATCCATTTTTAGTGTTCCGCTTTTGTTCCTTTAACAAAATAGTAAAAAATAATAGTAAAAAGTAATACTTTTCTAATATTTCAGGTATTTTTGTCTCCTACATCATAATAAGGCATATTGTTGTTCTGTAAAAATTCCAGGAACCTACTAGTGCAGTGGTCTTCACTATTTTTTTCATGTGAGCCACACTGATAGGACAAAGTCAATAGGAGAGCCTCTTTCACCGCAAAGTATGCCAAGTTATTCAGTCTTAAATAGCTTATCTGCTTAAATACAATGTACAATATTGCAATACAATAATTACTTATTATTAGTGGACTCATCTGTCCACTTTTCTTGAAATTTTCTATGCTCATCTTGTATGACTCGCACCTTTCTTTTTTTTAGCAGGCGCAGACTCTCCACAACCTCCGTCTCCGTCTTCCTCTCGAGTTGCGGATGATGCATGCTCCCCATCAGTTACCTCTTTTGTCACTGTCACATTGCTTTTTTGCTGTTCATTTTGTGCGCGGGATTGTTTGATAAGAAATCGATCCATTTTTTAGTCCGTGTGTACAGTAAACACAAGTTGTTAACTAGCATGAAACACAAACTAGCTTCTGGCAGGCCGCCAAAAACTGGCTATTGCGCAGAACGCAGTGAGTCAGTGACGAGTCAAATAATATATAAATATATATATATATATATATATATATATATATATATATATATATATATATATATACAGAGGTGGGTAGTAACGAGTTACATTTACTCCGTTACATTTACTTGAGTAAGTTTTTGAAAAAAATTATACTTCTAGGAGTAGTTTTAAATCACTATACTTTTTACTTTTACTTTAGTAGATCTGTAAAGAAGAAACTGTACTCTTACTCCGCTACATTAGGCTACAATGAGCTCGTTACTTTTCTTTTTACCTCTTTGGTATTCTACACATCAATTTTAATGTTTAATTTTGACAGATAGAGAAACTTCCGCTAAGGCTCTACCACGTGACTGTGTTTCACCAATCAAACGTAGTTGTGCAGTCTCGTCACGTTACCATACTCAATCTCAGCGGCGGGACGCGTTAGTTAACAACATAAACATGTCAGAATCAACCGTCGGCAATGCAGACACAAATGAGGAGGAAAACCCGCACCCCTGGCCTCATATTGAAAGCATGTTTACCTTAGTAAAAGTGCGAGAGAGCAGCTACATTATGAGGTGTCTTCTGTGTCTGCCAAAGCAGATAGGCGCATGTTTGTCTTTTAGGTTACATATGACAGAGCTCTCAAGTCTTCACCGTGAGACACGCATTTCAGTCAGTTCACACCTTGTATTTCTTACGCTGAGAAGTAAGGGAGAACTTTTTCTGCTATATACAATTGAATTAATGGACGAGGCGCAGGCATACAGTACACAGAGCAGTTTTGTCGAGTTCAGCTGTTTCGAGTTTTTTTATGTGCTCAACTTTACTCAGCGCCGCAAGAGCCGACAAACAGATGACATCAGACGTGTCGTTTCTTACAGCGCCTAACACACATATTTAAAGGGATAGTTCACTCAAACTGCTCTGTGTACTGTATGCCTGCGCCTCGTCCATTAATTCTGTCATAATTTACTCACTCTCATGTTGTTACAAACCTGTATAAATTTCTTTGTTCTGATGAACATGAAGGACGATATTTTGAGAAACAAAAACAGCTTTGCAACCAGAAGCTTTAGCTTACCTGAAACTAAGGAAAGTACTAGAGGCTTCCTGAAATTAATTATTTCATTATTATTGCCCTTTCATCAAGGCATCAAATGTGCAACAATCACAACACAAAAGAACTGAAGTGTGTGTGTGTGTGTGTGTGTGTTTCCTTCTGTTGTTCTGTCACTGGAGACACACACACAGTTTATGAGAATTTATGGGCTGCCTCGTTCTAGTTTTGCCTGGTAAAAAAGTATAAAGGTTTGGAAATTTGTGTTACTTGTTCATATTTATTTTTTATTTATTATTATTTTATTTATTAAGTACTTGAATTTACCTGAATTATTTTAATTTAAGCTATTTTGTAATTAATTAATTTTAATTTATTTTATTGATTGGATGAGCCATAATTTGCCTAAAGATTATTTTGTATTTTTGTCTGTCTGATTGTTGTCTTGTGTTAAAAAATAAATCAGACGTTACTCAACAGTTACTCAGTACTTGAGTAGTTTTTTCACCAAGTACTTTTTTACTCTTATTCAAGTAATTATTTGGATGTCTACTTTTTACTTTTACTTGAGTCATATTATTCTGAAGTAACAGTACTTTTACTTGAGTACAATTTTTGGCTACTCTACCCACCTCTGAATATATATTATTATTTGTAATAGAGCACGTTTGTTTTTCTATGCTTCCCTGATTGTTTTTAATGTTATTTAAATGAAAAATACATTTTAACATGATCATATCATCGTATTATTTACTGCCATGCGAGCCGCATATTAAAGCTTGGCGAGCCGCAGGAGCCTTGCGAGCCGCGTAATGAGTAACACTGTACTAGTGGCATGTTAAGACCTCAATGCAGGCCTTGGGCAGAGGCACAGAATGGACAGGCAGAGCAGCGGTCATGTGGGGCCATAATTTGGGCAGGTAGAGCACATTGATCCAGGGAGTGGGCAGAAGGAGCAGGTTGTGTCCTTAGGAGGCGAAGTCCTCTGTAACAGCAGTTATGAGTAATACTGCATTTGCACACAGACGAACAGATTAGAAAAACACTAGAAAAAAGAGTAGAGATCTAGAAATATAAGGCTCAGAACTGATATTAATAAATGAGAAGGTAGTATAGGAGAAACAAGAAACAGGGGTCACAATCAGCAAAACATACTAATGACAACTTGGGATGGATAGATGAAACCAAAACAAAATCAAGTGCTTGTTTCCATGGAAACTGTGATATGAAGAAGCATGAATGCAACACTACTGACAAGCATTTAAGCGTAAAAACATCACATTGAGTCCCTTTTATTTTTTTCTCATATAGCCTTTAGCAACACAAGTCTCACATTCGCAATCAATGTGACATTAAAGCATTCTATATGGATTTTTTATGGGGAAAGCTTGTTTAATGTTGCATATTATTGTTGCTGTTGTTGGTACACTTTTCAAAGAGAAGTTAATTAAACTGACCTGAAACAAAAGTAATTTAGCAAAAAAAGAGAAATAAATAAAAATGAAAGAAAATCTGGACTTTGTCTGCATGTACATTTTGTGAATGTCGTCAGATTTGTTTTTTTGGAAAAAATGTCTTTATAAAGTGGGACAGGACTTCATTTCTAATCTGAAAGCTTGCACCAGACATGACAAACAATATCACAATATCTTCTCTGCTTAGCTGTCACTTGCGACAGGTTATTAGTGCCTTTGGGGATGCATTGAGCGACAAAATATGCAAATGCTACATAAAGGAATTAGATAATGGAGCGTTAGGAAAGTGGTGAAGCACAGTAAAAAGTTGTTAAACGCATATCTAACTCGCAAAACAAACAAGAGGTTTCATTTGTTCATTAAAGCATTGTCTGAAACAGCAGAAACCTTCAAATTAAACGAGAAATAAATGTTTTAATGGATAAGAAAATGACTCCATTAGCACTTCATTTTTTTCTGAATTTCTCAGTAGGCAATTCCAATGTGATCTGGAAGTACATGTAATTTACTGGAAAGACCTTGGACTAATTAGGATTGCTTCTCAGCAGTATGCCATTATTTAGTGATTTTCTAACTTGGATTGTAATACTTTGACAACTCATAACATAATTAAATTAAGTGGCAGGTCTCTGAATCAGTGCATGTGGGTATTGCTTTCACTGTACAGTAATGTACTCTCTCCTGCCATTAGTGCTACTAAAGCATTCATTTGGAACGAATGTCTCTTCATATAACAATTGGCTACAATGGACATTTACTTTGTCTTTAGATGGACAAAGCAGTTTACTGTACATACAGTAGCCTCAAATCAATTTCGCATTTGTAATACAGTTCGTAACAGCTTCATTTACTTTCAAATCAACTACTAACTTTATAAGCAACAAATCTGCACTATAATACCATCATCTTTTTTCATCTATCCATGAAATAATCTTTATTCAATCAATCAGGACACATAAAGCCTTTAATGTCACATCCTGAATTTCAAAATTTTCAAAAAAGATTTATGAAGTTTTTATGAAAGTGCTGTAAGGGTCTACGTACCTTTTTAAAAAAGTGTTGGGAAAATGATTTTACCACAAAGTGAATTTTTTCCAGCACTTTTCTGTTTCTGTAGCAGATTAAACATCGGTTAATGACTATTTCATAAATGAAATGTAAATTCAACGGGCAGACAGATGTCTGTGTTTTTCTCTCTGCAAATAAAAGCAAGCACCATGTTGCTTAAGCTATGCATATTACAAGTGAAATTGGATCATATTGAAGTAACAGTGTTTAGTCTGTTTCCTCATTTTATGATAAGTGCGTCATATGCTGTCAAGGTGATCCAGACGGGAACACGGTGTAATAACACTGAAAATGTTCAATCAGCAAATCCTGTGGGAAAAGAACAGAGCCACTCGATTACAAATATAAACCAGGTTATAATCAAGGTTTTACAACTGATGAAGTGTTTAGGAACACAGAAACAAATTGCATCGAAGCTCACTATTAACATGCAATGCCTTAGCAAGCTCCAGTGCATGCTGCAGTGCAATTGCTGGACTGTGTATTTCCCAGGTTTTGCAGATGACAGATAATCCAAAATCCTGGATCTGATATAAGCAGGATTTTATTCAGCCATGATGCAAACATCTGGTGTGCCTCCAAAGTGAACTAGATTGTTCAGAGAACATACAGTCTATGCACAGCTCCTTTTTTTTAAGGGAAACTGCTCCTAAATTTCTCCTTGGGACAAGAGGTAAGTCTAAACAAAAACAAAGCTTTTTGCAGCTTGGTGTGAACTTCACTTACTTTTATTGAGTGAAAATATTGGCTGCCTTTTTGCATAGTGTTTTTATTTTTAATTTTAAAAATAAATTAATTTTAATGCAATTACTTAAAACGTACCTTGGAATATGATCATACTCAGTGACCAGTACATCTGATGAGATTATTTTCTATCCTAAAGCAATACTTTCACATTTTATATTCCTTAGAGAGAAGTCAGTTATGTACTTCACAATGGCATAACAGGAATTATATCTTAATAGTAAGGCTTTTTTTCAAGAATATGCAATGCTGCATAGTATTAAATGTAAATGTAATTGTTGCCATTGTCAGTGTCATTCAAACCTTGTTCTTTTTTTACACTGTGCTTTATTAAAATGACCACTGAACAAATATCAGTATACTTTTATCCACCATTTGTGGGGATTTCAGAAGCTTTGGGAAAAGCCTTGATTCAGATGGCGAGTGAAAATCTAGGCCAGCGTTACTAATACAATGAGCTTTTTAATCAAATTAAAAATCCTATTTAAAGACTATACACTCTGTCATCTCATTCTCTTTAATAACGTTTGCCCATAATCAACACTGAAGTTAAGAACATTTCATTTGCATTCCACAGCCAGATAAATGGAAGTGAGAATACAGCGGTATATACATGTAACATATTGTGTAAAGTATTATGTAAAGGCTAAAGACATTGGAAAGTCCTAGATGTGGGTATACTATAATCTATACTATGGGTGTATTTACATTGGCTCTATAACTATACTAAATTTGAATGTACTGGAAGGCAAACAGCAGAGAAAATGAGATATAAAACACTACACTTTTTTCTTCACTCCACATACAGTATGACCTGGAACCAAATATTACCAAATATGGAATGTTCAATCAATAGAGTTTAAGGTGTTGCTAAGCTAGTATATACTGTATACTATACTATATACAGTATAATATAGGTAGGTCAGTATCCCAAGTGGCATCATTTCTTGTGGATGTTTGTTATTTGTTTTGGCTTTAATATGGTCGTGCGCATGAATTTGACAATTTTGGTTCTTCAGTCCCCATGGCAGATGTTAAAGATTTTTTTTGCCTTGATAAATCTGCTTCCAAAGCAGATGACTGTGTCCTGGGACGTCTTAAAAGCAAAACAAGGATGTTAGATCAAATGATTAAGATTGTCAGTGATCATTTGAATGTTTTTCGACATTAACAGACGTTTTTCGACATTAACATAAAAAAACATCCAGAGAAATGTAGCACCCAGAACTGGATCTTGCACGGTGACGGTGCACCTGCACACACTGTGTTATCAACCAAAGAGTTTTTAAACAGAAGCAATGTGATCAACCGTATTCACATCAACCACATTAACCAGATCTCACACCTTGTGCCTTTTTATTGTTCTCATGATTAAAAATGGACTGAAAGAGACAAGTATTAAAGAGAGAGAGAGAGAGAGAGAGAGAGAGAGAGTGTGTGTGTGTGTGTGTGTGTGTGTGTGTGTGTGTGCATGAACTCTCTATGAAAAAATCTGTAATGAAACTCTTCAAACTATCATGGAAAGTATGTCCAGAATCCCTGCAGAGGAAACTAATTTCTGTCACATGTGCTCTTGACCTTATTTTCATGGTCACTACCCACAGCTTGCAACCATATGATATGGAGAGCCTGCTATCCTAACAGGGATATTACTTCTAGCCTCAATACTGCACAACTCTTTAACCTTGCCTGCATCTTCATCTTGACCACGAAAACCAGAAACAGGAGTAGAGACTAGAACACCCTTGATGAAGTCCAGCACCCACTTTGAATGGCTTTGACATAATACTATGCATGCAGCTCTCACTGTTCATATACAGAGAGTGGATTGCACAAAGGCCCAGACATCTTGTACTCATTTAGTAGCAGCCACAACAAATGTAAACACATGTACATAGGCTTTCTCCAAATCCACAAAAAACATGTAGTGTGGACTAGCATTCTCCTATGACTCCTCTCTAACAAGTCTCCTGTCTAACAAACCTCGCAAAGACTTTTCCTAGGAGGCCAAAAAGTGTGATTCCGCTAGGATTAAAATACATTTCCTCGGGTGCCATTATTTTCAAAACTAAGGGCCTCAATCCCAGTTTCCCTCAATATACTGTAGTCTGCCCTAGATCTCCTTGCAAAAACAGAGAGCTGTGTCAATCACACACAACCCAACCTTTTCAATTTCTTCAAACATTTTTGACTGAATCACATCTACAGCTGCATTCTTGCCACTCTGAAAGTTTCTACCTGCCATAGTAACTTCAGACACTAAGATGAAACCCAAAACACAAGAGATTTTTGGCTCTGCCTCATAAATGAAAGGCTTGATCACTTGGTTAAGGAGTTCCTGAAAGTGCTCCTTGCATTGCTGAATAATATCCCCAGTAGAGGCCAACACTCCACTACATTTGCTTAGCAGAGACTGTGCATGGACTTTAAAGTTTTTTCCTATGGCTTTTCAAAACTCTTCCTATGCTCAATCCCAAATTGATATGGTTTAAATAAGCAATTTCAGATTTTATAAACCATAATCAAGTTCATTAGAAACTATTGCCAGCTGTACGAATGGTCCCACACACACCTCAAGCTTAACCTGCCAATACGCATGTTTATGCTGACAGATGTCTGTAACTTCTAAAAGGTATTGATGTGTATTGATGCGTTAAAAAGACTGGTTGAAAGTGCCTGAGCAGTCTAATGAAACAATCCAACAGGGAACACAAGTCACACATAAATAAACAATCCACAAAACGTAGCGAACCACAAGGGCAAAGAGACCTTTTAAAAATGGTAAAGATTCACATTCAAAAAGCTTCTGGACTATCAATGCATGATGGTGAGTCTGAACCTCAAGAATGGGACAGCCATGTATTAGCCTTTACTCTCCCTGGTTGTTTTATATGCTGTGTGAAAGGTGAACCAGCTAGTTGGTCATTATAAACAAATAAAAAAAAAAGTTAATTAAGAAAGCAAGTATCAAAATTACTAGTGAAAATTATAATGTTGTTAGAATGTACTCAATTAACATCAATCAAGAAAAAGTAGTATAGTACTGTATATAAGTTCAAATTGCATGCTACTTTATTTGATAGACTAATTAGCAATTACTCTACTATTCTGTACTTTTTGTAACTAACACACTTTTTAAAGAAATCTTTACTTTTCCCGTCTAAATTATTCTAATTCACTGTTCAGTCTATTTCTACAACGTGACATGCAATTTACAGGTTTACAGCATCTTGCCAGGTACCTCTTGTGGAGTTATTGGTAAATTAAGTTACACGGTTGTATCTTTTCTGCTTTTCAAAACTTCACAAAAATAGTCCAGAAATGCTACGGCAGCAAGTTTGGTCTGAGTTTAAATGTTTTTGTGTTTTAGAGTTGAAAAATTCACAATGGGAACGGCAGGAAGTAAATCTGTGCTGACAGCGTCCGAAACAGATGGAGTTCAATCACAGGTAAGACCTGACTGACCTGAATGTATTAATAATCAAATAATCAGCAAAATATACAAAATTTACCTGCACAGATACTAAATATGGTAGTCACTTCCTTATTTTACAATTTATTTTTAATATAGTGCAGGGGGTGTGTGGAGCTGAAGTTCATGCCAGCAATGTTTGTAGGCAACAGTGTGTTCTGGGAGTAGGAATTCACAAACGGAGATGACATTACATTTGTTGGCCCTGGAAGGTTTTGAATTCCAATCTCAGCACTGCCAAGATGTCACTGTTGAGCTCTCGAGCAAGGTCTTAAATCTCAAAATGATCAGTTGAGATAAACAGAAGTTGCTCTGGATAAGGGGCTCTTCCAAAATTCCATCAACGTATAGGATGCTAGGTTTAATTTAGAGCTTGCTGACAACGAGTGTGTGGAATGGTGCCCTGCAATAGACTGGTGTCCCATCCAGGAGGAATGATCTTGCCTGTACTATGAACATTAACTCAAAATCAAAAGGGAGTTTACTTTTTGAACATTCTATGTATCATTACTCATTGCACAAGGTGTATGACTATCACAATGAAAAATAATTGCAAAAGGTTGGGTATCAAGTTCTCCTAGCAAATTTGATTGGATTTTTGCACAGCTACTTATGTATTTATGTCACATCCAGGGAAGGAAGGAGACAGACCCGTACGCATGATAGCTTCAAAGGAATGGGGTTTAATAAATAATAAAGACAACACAGAAAAAGGACGATAACTGAAGCAATAGAAAAGACGACACTTAACAATGACTAGCCGTAACTAATGATTCCGCGCTGCCATCGGCAACGCGGCTTACTTAAATACAAGAAGACAATGAGACACAATTAGGAACAGGTGTGGAGACAGGGAGGAGTGAACAAAGGCGGGGCAGACACGTGACAACAACAATAACAATAGCACATGGCCAAAAGTGCGGGCTGATCCCTGACAATTTATAGTGAAGAATTCTTTTTTCCTTTTGAACAACCCAGGTTCCATTAGCCAGATGTTCAGGTTTTTCATGCATTTTATTTAATTAGCACACAAGGTTGCTGTAAAAAATAAGACTAGTTAGTGTTTTTGACTGGGAGCAAATGCAAGTTCATGAATATAGTGAGGACCACAAAACAGGCCAAGTACAGATCATTCATAAAAACAAATGAGCAAGAACAACATGGTAATAATACATATATAAGATTTTACCAAGTCGCAATAATACTGTACACAACAAAAACTTGATAATGAAATACAAAAAAAATTGACTCAGAAAAATGTTAGTTGTGAGTATGATTGGGTCATGTGATATGCGGGGTATGATGGGTAATGTAATTCTTGATGTGGAACCTCAATGCCACCCCCGTCAACCTCCCAAACCCCCACCACCATTAAAGCTTGGTTAGACCTTGTTGGCTTGGGCATGATAAACTATGCTGCCCCGTCAGCCTCAAGCCTGGGCATGGTAAACAAACTGTCTGGCTTGGGCATTGTTTTTAAGGCCACCCCATTGGTATTTGGCTTGAGCTTGACTGGAGTGGCCTGACCTTCACTGGAGAGGGAGGTGAATGCATGTGCCAGCATTTATTAAGAAAAATAAGATTACTAAGTAGTAACATATGACAAATTGGAAGAAGAAGAAAAGGAAATGTTGGGAGAAAGTGCTGTTATGAAGGACGTGTGGATGGAATTTCTTTATATACAGTAGCAGAGTATACAGTACATATAACTCAGGTTTGCACAAGTGTGAAAAGCAAAATACCTCTTATTACAGAAAAAGAGTGAATAATTTTCATGCCATTGTTTTCTATGCAGATTACATTACTGAAGTGGGACCACCCAGGGTAGTTATTACAAGGTTGCACCAAACTGAAGTGATGAAGAGTAATTACTTTAGATTGTGCTTTCAAATGTTAATTTGTGAAAGGACCAACCAATGGGTATTCAGAATTCACAGATTCACTGTGCTGAAGGAAGAAAACTAATGGCATCAGAAACAGACAGGCTTAATGTACATCAAGTTCAAAGAAACATTGTGTGTGTAAAATATGTAATAATATTTAAACTTATAGATTGTGTATAAAATGAAGAAAAATGCTGTGGAAATAGCATTTACTGTAAGGTAGCATTTAAGCATTTTTTAATCGCTGCTTAAAGCGAAAGCCCATAGTTTAAGCATTTGGTTATTTGCCTTGTCAAAATTTACAAAACTAGAGTAAGTGAGTAGCAGGTTTTATGCATATAAGCCATGTTTATATTGTATACTCAATATAATCCAGCATATTCATTGCAAGCAGTCACGGCAGAATATTTGTTCTACAGGACGTACATTATAACACCTGACATGGCTTGTCTCTTGTTTCTTCTGGAGTACTCCACGATAGCTTTACAGTAGATCTAAGGTAAGCACTGCACTGCGCTTGTGCTGTCAGAAGCCAACCAGCCAGAAGTGAATCGATTTGCAGGGATTAAGGGCAGCCCTGCTCTGGTTGGGCTTGAGAGGAGTAAATCTCAGGATTACAATGTCAAGAAGTGTCCTGAGATGGGACAGGAATTGAATTGTCAGAGCATTGTTCGTCAGTCCACAACTTGCTTGTTCAGTATAGAGATGACATCCTAAACTATGCTTGTGCCCAATAGTCAAAGGTCAGCCAATATACAGTTCAGTACTTCTGAAGTAAATTTCAGCATGAAGAATCAGCATATTTGTAGAACTGAAGAAAGTGTATTTTTATGTGGTGAGTATTGCATGTTCTATTATATAGATTTCTTTACTCAGTATCACTCAGAAGAATTACAACTGTGTAGCTGTTGTCTGAAAAAATATGCCAATCTGTATCTTTCGGGGATGTTAGCAATTAGTTTTTATTGTATTTTATTTTTGCAGCAGTTCCATTATCACCTAGAAAATTAGGTTAATTATAGTTAAATTGGGCTTTTCATTGAACCATCAATTTCTCTTAGAATACCATTGTTGTGTTCCTTTATTGATTTCTTTCCAATTCTTATTCTGTCACTAACTAATCCAATTTACTTCAATTGTAATCCAAGCCATTACTTCACTGTTAAGCTGATTTTAATACTCCTTACCTCTAATTAAAAAATGTATTTCTTTCTGTAATTACACAGAAAAATGATTGGAGTGTATTTAAAAGGTCAAGTGCCAGACTTCCTTTTTCTTTCTTTGTTTTTCTTTTCTTATTTATCATAAGCATCACATGTAATAAATAATAAGAAGCATTTTTCTGTCCTAAAAGTAATACAAAAAAAATTTATACTTTTGTGTTTATTATCCTGTAATATGTGCTGGTTCAGCGAACCCCGGCGGCTGCCATTGAGAGACTCACCACCACAAGGATGAATGTGAAATGGACTCATTTGGGTCTCGTCTTCTTTGTAATGCTGTCTGTCATTATGACAGGCTGCTTCCTCTGGCAGTATCATCTGCCCAAGCTAATGCCTGGTGAGTTTTATATATGTATTTCTTTTAAAACCTCCTCTTTCATTTCCTTGAATGCAAGTTTATAATCTTCATTTTTAAGCTTCTATTTGAAGACTGTACTATAAAGGTGTAAAAGTGCTTTCATGTTTGAATGACAAGTATTTTCAGTTAATGGTAGAGCCTGTTACATATTCTTTTTTGTGGTGGAAGACATTCAATAGCAGTTAAAGAAGATGTGGAGTAGCTTTATATTTGGATAAGCAATGTTTTTGTTGATTGGTCTACATTTAAAATTGCTTCATTAAAATAGCAAACACATTGTTTTTCTGACCCAGTGACATTATTTACTTTAACATATGGCTGTGGTATTTACGCCACAATGTGTTCTATTAACTGAGTTAATGTGGCTAGATATCGAATCACCATCTGAAATGTCTTAGACAACTAACTACACAAATATATATATAGATAGATAGATAGATAGATAGATAGATAGATAGATAGATAGATAGATAGATAGATAGATAGATAGATAGATAGATAGATAGATACTGTAGATAGATAGATAGATAGATAGATAGATAGATAGATAGATAGATAGATAGATAGATAGATAGACAGACAGACAAACTAGTATAATTTATATAAAAAAGACAGTATCCCAAAATACAGAATGTTTAGGTTATTCATACCCACTTTTTTGGGCTGGTAAACAGTCAGTTCTCAAAGCTGATGTGTGTAAAGCAAAGGTTAGTCCATCTGGCCTAATCCCACAAAAGAGCTACTGTAGCACAAATTGCTAAATGCTGGCTAGGATAGAAAGGTGTCAGAACACAGAGTCCATTGCATCTTTCTGTGTATGGAACTGTGCAGATGCAGAGCAGTCAGAGTGCAACTATAGACCATTAGAAAATGGGTCTACTTTTGTTTGTGTTGTGCTTCTATCTGGAGCTTCTAATTTCTATCTGATGCAAATCACAAAAATGAACCAATTCGAATCCAAAAAAAAATTCTGATTATATAATGGGCATGAAACTAAGTATAGATACAGTTTTTCTGTCTTATCTCATTAGAGCTGATCTAGACACCCACAGAGCATGCTGTTTATACAGTAAGGACTGGGGCAAGCCATACAAACTGTAGTAGTGTCATATTAACATATTGTAGTGAGTCTCACGTTCCACAGCACTGGGAGTGCTAAAGTAAAGCTAAAGTGACACCTTCTATATAGCACCCAGGCAGCAGTCATGTAAAAAGTGTGTTTAGGCTGCTTGACATTGCTGCTTACATACTGTAGGTAAGTATCACACAAGAAAATAGCATTTATTTCAAGGTCAGAATCATCAAGAAATCAAAACTACAAACAGCACAATACTCACTTTACATGTCTGATGATTGCTGTTTAGCTGTTTTAGGGTTCTTTTTCCCTGATTTTAAAAATTAAAATCCCCTTCATGTTTCTTCAGAGGAAGATTTAGAGAACACTATTAAATCTGAGTTGCTGTGTCCACGATACCCCAAGCCCACGCCGTTGGAGCACCCAATTCCCTACCTCAAGGCAGCTCTGGAGAAAGTAAGGATTTTCCTATTACAAATCAACACACCAAAAGCACTAAACTTTCATTCGTCAAACCTTAAAACTTCTTTTAGGACACTTTAATATAAATCCATAAGTACTCCCTTAAAATACAAATACTTTCCTTAAGCAATCCAAACCTATTCAACTCATGTGCACATATTCATATTCCCAATTCAGGAAGTGAAATACCTTGTTGACAGCTTTTGTGTGAGTATGAAAGCTGAATATGATTTTGTGTTAATGTGCAATGCCCTCTTCCAGGTGGACGCAGTTCTGCGACATAGCATCAGTCCCACCAGCCTTCCCACAATATCTGCCATCATCATTTACAATGACACTGTGTTGTGGACAGGAAACTTTGGAAAAAGGAATGGCAGTGACCCTAAGTCAACACCTCCTAATGAGTACACCATATATAGGTGAGCTCTTGATGAAATGCTGGACTACTTTGGAACCCATTCACAACATTGTTCTTTATTTTTCTTGCACATAAGAGCAATTTAGCAATTCAAGAACACACATAAATGAGTCCTCTTTACATTGCAAATAAGACACTTCTCTACAATCTCATTGTCACAACACAATCTAATCCAATTAAGTACTTTACTCTAACAACTATTGCTTTTCTGTTACTCCTCCCACAGCCCTTCTCACAGGCTTGAAAACTTTTAGAACAATTATAACTAGTTTGCAAATGATTACGTTCTATTAATGTGAAGAATAACAGAAGTTTCATGGCGAGTAATGTGAACAATATTTTAGAAGCTGTGCGGCCAATAAAGAGTTTCAGACATTTCTAATTACTGTTAAGAAGAAAAGGCTGGTGAATATAAGTGCAAGAGTCTTTTTTTTTTTTTTTTTAAGAATTCAAATTCGTAGACAAATTTGTGGTCCATTAATCAGGCAGGGGCCAATTAAGCAGTCAAACACAGCAACGCAGGATAAAGAGAAACAAAACTCAAAGATTAATCCAGGAATAAGGACATAAAAAAAATTTATCAGAATAAACCAAGGCAATTATTTGCCTTGGTTTATTTTGGTAAAATTAT
Source organism: Tachysurus vachellii (assembly GCF_030014155.1). Taxonomy (NCBI): domain Eukaryota; kingdom Metazoa; phylum Chordata; class Actinopteri; order Siluriformes; family Bagridae; genus Tachysurus; species Tachysurus vachellii. Next base: position 9,705,728 of record NC_083481.1, read on the forward strand.
ATTATGATATATATTATATACAGTATAAGTATGTTTATTATGCAAAAAAAAAAACTGCTTACTCTTTATATTCCATAAATAACTATATTTTATTTTTCTCATGTCATTATCTGTACAAGTATATCATAAGGATAATAACATATATCTAACGCAGATTTTATTATCTGGCATACTGCCTTAGCCCTCCTGTAAGCAGTACAAATGTTATCTAAAATATATCACCACTGGCCAGAAGAGCACGAGATCAAATTACCATGTAAACCACAATTTATGGAGATAACATCCATGTGACAGACTGTGAGCTCTTTTGGTCTTCGATTGCCTCTATTTGATTTTCTTAGTATAATGGACTGATGCCCATATGCCATGAAAGAGTGCCAATTACAAGCTGCAGACATTTCCTCTTTTCAGAGGTTCAAATTGATCTATTTGCATGCTTCGCTTTCAGAATAAATTGCCTGTGGGTCTGCAGCCAGAAACATCTACAGTATAGCTGCATCACTGTCACTTTAAGTTAGGAAAAAAAGAGAGAAACGAAAGCAAATCAGCAAACTGCATTTTTACATAGATTAATGGAAAAATAAATGAGGAATGGATTAATGATTGGACATTACTATGGTGATACCATAGTTAACAATAAGCTTACCTTATGTTAATCTGAAAACATTCTGGCTAATTTGTCTATATGCATACGATCTCACTCCCAACTGAGAAAGAAAGCAATGTGCAAAATTGCACATGCTGATTTTCCTATTCATGTTTGACAAAGCAATTAAAATGATAATTACCCTAATAATTTAGAAGTTATGCTCAACAGGTTTCACTTGTGTCTCTCAAGTATGAATAAACCCGGCAAATAAAAATGCCAAATAACGAGCACCAAATAAAGAACACTAGTATTAAATGACTGTTATTACTAAAAACTTCTGTAGATATGTTTTTCATATCTGTTTTTCGTTTCACCTAAATACTGATAATCTAACACCAAAGCTTTATAAAATTTTACAGATGATTTGGCACATTTTAGCCCCCCAAAAAAGACCTTCCTTGTCATAATTATAACATTACTGAGGTGCTATGATGCTGCCATTCGATATTTGACACTTTATAAAATAAAATGCTTAACGCTTAAAAGAAGCATGGTTAAGCTAAACTGGACTGATGTTTGAGTTGAATCATACCCTCATAACCCTGTTATGAGCTACAAGCTGTACAATAAAATGCAATTTTGTTCCGTTCTGCATAAATAAATTGTACAGACATGTTTTTGAATTGTAAAATAATCATTTTTATGGAAATCACACCATGCACTGACAGGGTAATTTGTCACAATAATAATAATAATAATAAATCCAATAATGCAGCGTTGGATAAATTAACAATTAAATAAATCAAATAAGCACATTAATGCTTTAAATATTACATTATGAGTCAGCATAGTTTCTAGAGTGAAATGCAAATCACATCTGTTATCTGTCTAATGAATCATTAGCCTGCAGCATCTAATATTTGTTCCAGTAATGCAAATGCTATATTCAACCTCAGCAGAGACAAAAGTTTGGTCAGCAGGCTGTAATACATTGGTGTTGAATTCAGATGAAGCTTCTGTCAAAGAAGGTCTAAATAAAACGCTGCTGCTTTCTGAAAGGTAACATGTCGGCTTTGTTAATATGGTCTGGTCTTTAACTCTCCTTTCAGCAACACCAGTGAGTTTGTTACATTCTTTATAGCACCCATAATTGTTTTAATTGTTTTTTTTTATTTGAGTGTACATCATTAAAAACAAAGCAAAACAGAATGCCAAAGAATGCTTGAAAATTCAACACTTCAAATTAACACAAAGCAAAAAAATTAGAGAATGTGGCAATCACAGTTCCATTCCTATAAATAAATAAACTACAAATCAAGTCATGGAGTATGTCTCCTAACCCTAAGTTTGTGGGTTTGAGTCTCAGGCCGGCCACGACTGAGGTGCCTTTGAGCAAGGCACCGAACCCCACCAACTGCTCCCTGGGCACCGCAGCATAAATGTCTGCCCACTGCTCCGGGTGTTTGTTCACGGTGTGTGTGTGCACTTTGAATGGGATAAATGCAGAGAACAAATTCTGAGTATGGGTCACCATACTTAGCTGTATGTCACGTCACTTGAAATCTGATATAAAAGGGCCAATCAGTGTTGTCCGATGGCCTCATAGCAAAGACATTGAGATTGTAGGTTAGCAACTTCTAATAAGAGTTTAGGCAGTAAATCCAAAAAGTACTTTTAAAGTACAAAACAGGCAAGACTAGGCAATCAGCAAACAGGTTATCAGAGTCAATGGTCGAGCACAAAACAGTAATCAAAGCATGATCAAAATCATGAGACTAAATGTAAAATATAAAGAGTGTGTGTTTGTGTGTGTGTGTGTTTGTGTGTGTTATTAGCAACAGATAATTGTAATCAGAAGTCCAGTGAGTGTGAACAAGGAAGTGTATGTGTGCTGTGAGAAGATAAGTCCATTGCAGCCCTGTTTGTATGCAGTGATGCAGGATGGGAAATGGAGTTTGAGGTGTGGGAAGATCATACAAATCGGAAACAGGCTTTGCCTTTGAACATGTTTAAACCCTTCAATTAGATGGTTTCAATGTCATATTGTGTTTCTCAAACCTAGCAAAAACCTTAAACAAAATACTCTAGCCATTTTGACTGAGCCAAATGAAGAGCACTGGTCAGACCCTGAATGAAGAGTCTGTTTTTCCTTTCATTATGTATCCAGCTTTGGCACACATGTTTGTAAGACAACCAAATTCTATTAAAAAATAATAAATAATGTAGAAATCACAAATGGACACATATTAATTTATATTAAGGCTTTTTATTTATTTATTTATGTATTTATTATGATTCCCATTATTTACTTATAATTTCTTTACACAGCAGTACAAAAATTCATTTAAAAATGTCTTCAAAATCTACTTAAATGAACAATACAGTTTACTAGGTTTTAATAAAACCTAATACAGTATGTGTATGTGCTGTCTGCAGGATTGCAAGTATATCTAAGATCTTCCCCACACTGATGCTCTACCGGCTATGGGAGGATGGTAACGTGGTGTCATTAGATGACCCACTGGAGAAGTATGTGGAGAATTTCACCATAAAAAATCCACTGGGGAAAAGCAAAAATTCAGAGCTAAAATATGTGACAGATGGTCTGATCTTCCTCGATAGCAGTGAGGTTCAGATTCGCTCTTCTTCAGTTACTCTGCGTAGAATGGCCAGTCATCTCTCTGGTAAGTTACTTCCTGTTCCATCTTAATGTTTGTTATCCCCACTTCTCTTATGGATTTTTCTATATATTCCAATCCCATTCCCATCCTATTATCACTGATTAAAGTTATTTCCTTGTATATGAGTATGATGGACTGCTTGACCACAGTACATAGTTATCGCACTAGCTTGCAACCTTCCTGTAAGAACTGCTGATAAACTCCTCTTTCTTGGTCATTGTGCTTTTCTTAAGACATTAAGAAATATGTTCAGTTGTTCTGAAATCATTAATGGGATGCATGCCACCCATTAGATCAGTGTTAGGGTTAGGGTTTCCTGTTTCCTAACAGGAAAACAATAATGGTTTGAGATTTTCCATCTCAAGGAGCCATCTCTGACGTTGCAATTACCTGTGTTGACTGTACTGTAAAGACAAGGTCAACAGGGTCTGCTTGGCTACAATGTCCTGAATCACAGCTGAATCAGCCTCAGGCCTAAACCACTTGATGGTCATAAATGCCCACACCCAGTGAAAACCAATATGCACAGCAAGAAGTCCAGAAAACACTCAAATCCCAAAAATTGCTCTCCAGAGAAATAAACAGCATGATCGCAGACATGGCTTAGCTGACAGAAATGATTTAGGAGCTGTAACCATGTAACTCTGTGGCTTGCATTTATCAGCATAACCCCCTTACTGTTCAGTAGCCAGGCAATCTTTTCATTTCTTTATGTCTACAACAGTGCCTGAGAGGTTTTTTGAGGCTGATAATGACCTACCAGCTGAGCCGCCTCATTTAACTCCACATATCAGCAATATCTAGAGATTTTTAGCTGTACAGCAGAGTTTTTATTCTCTCCTGTACAGCTTGCATATGTTGTAGTACATTCCCTTTATGAGTAATAATTATCTAGCATGGTGGATAGCATATAATGAGGCTTAGAGGCACAGGTGTGCAGATTACTTGCATGCTTCTTGTTGGAAACATTTTTGAAGTGACAGTATTTGTGTTCGCTGTGAACGTGACAGGGTTACTTAAACCTGTCTGAAGTGCCTAGGGCAATTGTATTGTGTATATTCATATGTTGCTGTGGTCAGTATATAGTGTAATCATTAGGGAGTGGAATTTCTGGTGTGCATCTCACAAAATGATTGAACTAGCTGAGCAGCAGATAATATTGTCCTATATAATAGCAAGGTTACAGTGAGTTTCAATACGAAATGCTATTTTAGATTATTTTATGTATCTTTGTAATAAACATGAGTGCATTTCTGAATTCACATCCCTGCTTGATTTTTTATTTTTTTTTATTTTGTTTAAAGGCTTTTCATTCGGGTGCAATATGACTATTAATGCTTATATTTTTATATTCCTGGTTTCCTTGGGGTGGCATAGTCACTATAGTTATTCTATTTTAATTTGATATTGGCCTTAACAATATATGTGCTGTACGCACAAGTTAACTTAAGGCAGACTCAAAGCAAGCTGTGACAGCCAACGTGTTGATTAAATTTAATGAGATTACTCAAATTTTGTTGTATTTCAGCTTTCATAGGGATTCAAGGAAGCACCAACCCACATGCGCTTAGGCATTGTGGCACAAACTCATTTTAATTAATAATTTGATGAATCATGATCCTGTTGAATCATGAACAGGCTGCTCTTAGACACATAATTTTAACTGATACTTGTGTTCTTACTGGTTATAACATAGCATATTCCAAGATTTAAACTGTTCAACTACAGATTTTGTGCTTAAAACATATGATATTGAAAACAAATGCTTGCACTGGAGCAGACTTTATTACTGTCAAAATCCATTAATTCTTTCTTCACATATCCAGTCTTTCATCCAATGGGGTCAGAACACAGGGTCAGCTATGATACAGCACCCCTAGTGCTCAGGGGCCCAACAACTGCAGCTTGGCAGTGGGGCTTGGACCCCAAATTTCCAATCAACAAACCAGAGCCTTAACCACTTGAACTACCACTGCCATTAAGGGTGGATTTGAACCTGCAATCTCTAACTTGAGAGGCGAAGGTCATTGCATTCAGCGAAAGGAGTTCTTTTGCTTAGTCAACCATGCTGGATATGTGCAAATGAATTCTGCCGAACCTCAGTTTTGTGTCTGGGTCACTGTTTCACCCTTCTGCAAAAAATCCTTATCAAGTTACAGAATCATTAAACTAACATGCCCTAAACTATCTATTGTAAAGAACACCACACTCTGCTTCCATTTTGCCTACAAGAAGCACTCCTGCCTTGCAATACTTTTAGGAATGTGCCAAAAACATGAGCTCCAAAGCACAATTAATCTTAAAATGTTTTACTCTGTGTAATTATTTGAAACATATATGTCTGACAGGCAGAATGAATCAACACCCTGGCTCGAAAGAATCAGCCTTTCTCCATCCGATATAATATAATGATATGAGTGAAAAAAATGTATATTTGTGCTACTTCTACTACTTCTTATACATCTGAATTTTCTATTTATTCATATTTAAACTACTCATATTATTTTAGTTTAAAATTGCTTATATGGCTATTTTAAAACTATTATAACATACAAAATTTCAACTGATATTCCATAAAAAAACAAACAAAAAAACAACAACAGGATTTTCCATATGGAGAGATGTACGGGATTAGATATTATTTGACTTATGCAGATAACTCCTTCTTCTAATAGCAGTTCACACAGCTCTTATATAATTTTTCAGTAAATAATCAAAAATCTCTGGCTGAGTTTCTAACCATTTTATGTGGTATTCAGGTTTACCAAGGAGACTTCGGTCCACTAACCTTCTGTGGAAGGGCAAGACTCAAGCTGCAATTAATCTTCTACAGGATGATGTGCTGGTTGCAGATCCAGGAACCAAGTGTGTCTTTTTTATTTCACAATAAAATAGCATTAATATGAATACATTAATATTATTAATTATTAAATAAAAATTGTAATTTAAAATGCAAGTAATTCATTTAGAAAATAACACAAGAAGAAAGAAACGCACCATATGGCCAAATGTTTGTTGGCACCTGGGCATCAAATTATATATGTAGGTGTTCTCCAAATTGTTGCAACAAAGTCGAAAGAACAGAAATGGATAAAATGCCTTTATATACTCTAACATTATAATTTCCATTCACTGGAACGTGGGGCTTTAGAACAAATATATTCCAGCAGGACAATAATGAGTGGAAGAACTCAAAATACCTGCATAGTACCATGATTTCAACCCATTTGAGTTGAACCAGAATGCTGACTGCAGCCTAGGCCCTCTAATCCAACATCACTGCATGACCTCAATAATGACCTCTTGTGGCTGAATGAACAAATCTAGTGGAAAGTCTTTCCAAAAGAGTGAAGTTTATTAAAACAGCAAAGTTGGGCTAATTCAGGAATGGGATTTTCAAATAGCATATATGGTATAATGATCAGTGTCCACAGATATTTAGCCAAATAGTGTAAGGGACATAATGTAGACCTGTGTAAAAATCTTCATTAATATAATATTTCATTCATCTTTTCCTCACAAATCTACTTTGTTTCCTAAGATGTCACTACAGCAACCTGGCTTTTTCTTTGTTAGCCCATGTCCTGGCTGAGAGGGTGTTGGGATTGAATTACCAACGTTGGATTACTGATAACATCCTTGATCGGTTGGGAATGGAGGACACAGGCTTTGATATCACTCCCAGCATCCAGAGTCACATGGCCGTTGGCGTCTATGCCAATGGACAACCTGCACCACTTTATGACCTGGGCTGGTATCGCCCGTCTGGGCAGATGTTCTCTACAGCTGCTGATCTGGCTAAATTGGCCATGATGCTTCTTGGTTCTTATCATCGCAAGCTTTTGGAGCCAGAAACCATAAAGATAATGCTCACTCCATTGTTCCGCTGTGATAAAGATTACTTTGCCAACCGCACTGGAACTCCGTGGGAGGTGAAAGAACAGCTTGGTTATGAGTTGCTTCGCAAAGACGGGGACTTGGATGGGTACTCTGCAACATTCTCCCTAGTACCCAGACTCAAGATCAGCATGATTGTTCTGATGGCAGGCACAAGGCCTCAGAACCAGGATGTGATATCAAAGGCCTATTCGTATATCATTCCTGCCATGGAGAGAGCTTTCAGAGATGCCAAGCAGGTGCTTGTGCCTCCCCCCAATGCTGCTCCTTATGTGGGGTTCTACACATACAGTAACATCACCTATTATGAGATAAAAGTTGGACCAGAAGGAGTTCTCATCATGCAGCAATTTGGGCCTCAGATTGAGAGCTTGATTCCTGAGAGATACCGAACTATAAAGTTGTCTTACCTTGTAGATCGAGTTTTTAGGGTTGTGTTTGAGAAACAATATCCCTGCATTTTACATGTGGGTTCTGCCTCAGTGTCATTGGAAGCCCAGGATGGGCAGCTCTTTAATTTCTATATGTTTGACAAATTTGGGTTATCCCCTGGTTTTGATGCACCAGGTCTGAACACTTATAATGTCGTCAGAATCGCCCACAGACCTGTATTTTCAAAGTGAAATATAATGTAAAAAATCTAGAGACTGTGCAATATTACTGTTTCTGTTTCTTAAACCAAAATTTTGTGTAAATACTCTGTATGTTTGACAACGGCTTATTTACATAGTACCTTGTTCTTTCTTTCTTTTTTAAATACTATGTACAGCTTTATGATTTTTTTTTACCCATTTACAATGTGGTTGATATTTATGACTTAACATTATCCCCTACATTAGGTAACAAAGAGCAGTAAGAGCTGAAGATTTCAGACTCTAAAGACTTGTTTATCATTTAATTACTTAGCACTGAATTAACTGGTTGCTGCAGTAAACATAATAAACTGTGCACTTTTGACCACTTCTAAATCTGCATGACTGAAATTTTCATTTCATCATTGTTGTTGAACCAATATTTACCCTGAACAACATCATCATAATACTCATGGTAAAACATAGTTATAGCTTTGGAAAATGGATGTGTTTCAGAAATAGAATATAGTTTAAATAATTATTTTATTGTGCAGGGGTGGACATTTTATCAGGATTTTTAGTATGAGATTAATTAGTATGACATTAATTGTATGTGTCCAAACATACGTATAAGTGTCAACGTACTGACCTTAGAAGCTTGATGTTTCTGCCAAACCATATAGCCCAGTCCATTGTACTAACAATTTAAAGAGATAAGAACTCTCATTACCATTTTTCCGACCACATATTTTTGTACATTGTGTTTTTTGCATAAAAGGATAATAACAGGACTTTCTCTCATGATTTGGGATGATGAAGAGTCTTTTTTTTCCATGTAGAATACATTTTGTAGGTAATTCTGTCACTTGATTTTACTAAATTAATTTTTAAAAAAAAAACAATAAAATGATTGTGGTATCATTTTTACCAATTAAAATTTGGGAAATGATCCCTTCTTATTCATAACAATAAATAAAGCAACCATTCACTGGACTTCACTGCTTACTTAATGTTTGCTTTTAGAAATTGCACTTATTTATTATTATTAAATTAAGAAAAATTATTTACCTAAAGAAAACAAAGAAAAAAAATCTTTATATAATTACTATCTTTGTTGGAGTCTCCAAAAAAAATTTATTTAACCTTTGTGTTTTCACAGGAGTACAGTACATACTGTAACATACAGTAATAGAAAATATTCACCATATGTTCTATAATATATAATATAACTCATATCTTCGAGAAAACCTCAAAAGCAATACAATGATGTCCACAACGATTATAGTGTTACTAAACTCATTTAGACCTAGCAGCATTTAACAAACCCCTTGTGCAAACATGAATACACACTGGGTCTGGTGATCTCATATGGTTTAACCATCAGCTTCCCTCAGATAATAGATGTTGCCGTGTCTGACCTTTATTGTGTCTTTTTTCAAATGTAAGTATATACCACAACTTTGATTTATAGATTTGTCACTAAGCGCTATCTCAATGTTGATATCACAGTGACCTTCATGGACCTCATTTAGTTTCTACCTGCTATTACTCCCCCTTTGACAGAAACTCTTGTTGTAAACTATAGTATTAAGTCAAAATTCTTTAAAGACAAGATACAGTATTTAATAATATTTCATAATACCAACACATGTCAACCTTATTTATTTATTTATTTATTTATTTATTTATTTATTTATTTTGAACTGAAACAGAAGTTCAGTTTCAGCACTGTACTTGCATTTCCAGGTGTTTCGTTAAATCTTGTGGTATCCCTCAAGGCTCAATTATGGATCTGATATTACTTAACATATTTATCATTTCTTTAGCTAGTGTTTTTACTTATTAGTACAACATTTCCTTTCACTAGAACACCGATGCCCACAATTAAATTTCCACTCTTCTGGACTGCACAGAGGGCATACATTTTGGACATGGAACTTTCTACAGCTAAATTATAAAAAGACAGAAGTAAATTATTGGTAATGATGCACAGAGAACATCTATTGCTTCGTAGCTTGACTCATTATCACTAAAAGCCAGTAATCAAGTCAAGAATTTATGAATCACGTTCAACAGTGACCTCAATTTTAATACATATATCAACATATTATTATCATCACAGAAGCATCTAGCAATTATATTTTTAAATTGATATAATTATATTTCTTATTTTAGTTATTAATGAGACATAGCCAGAACTGATTAGTCAGAACTGATTTAAAACAAACAAACAAACAAAAAAAAACATGATGGCCTAAAAATAATTGGCAGTATTTCTTGTGACACATTTGAACATCCTATTGTTAATGAGATACATATCAGCACTTTTTGAATGAGAAACTTCACACCATTATAGTCAGCAATGATGCACACAGAATTACCCATGGACAATAAATCTATAAGTCATGCACAGCCAATTCTGTGGGATTTTATTACCTGTATGCACCTTTAATGTCTTTGTCTGAAAAATCATCTTTATTCAAATAGCTGTTCATCTGTTTACTGCAGACAAAAAGCCAGGCATCACCTCTCTTGCTACCGTCCCTTTCATATCCTTGAAAACAAAATTGGTCCACCATTTTGCTGCCAAGGTAACTGATGTCCATTAGCGGAGCATAGTCCATCAATAAAACCAGTTCAACCTCTATTACAGTGCTTTCAAAAAGCTCACTTGTATTTTTTTTCCAAACCAGCACAAAATATTGAACATAGCACAGCACTGATTACTTGTATGCATTATATCACAGTGTAGCAGAAAACCACAATAAAAAAAGAAAACAATAATCATTGAGGAATCCAAAATTGTTAAGAGACAAAACATAATGTTTTTTAACATGAGATAACCAATGTTCCTTTTCACAATGATGTGTTCTTTCCCCCAGCTTTTAGAGCTGGGCAATATGACAAAACACTAACTTTAGCATAATATTTGTACTAAATCTTATCATGTAAAATTCTAACAAAGAATGAATATTGGAAAATCTGATAAATTTCGTGGAATTTTATAAAATGATATTGTGCACACTTAATTGACTGTATAGGAAAATGATGTTCTTACTACCAGTTGTTGTGTAGAAATGTACAATGAAGTTCAAGGAAAGCTGTTTTTGTTGATATTATTTTTGTTGTTTTTTACAGCATTCAAATAACATACGATCCCAGAAGGTGTTTAGGGGTATGGATGGGATGCAACAACATGAAATGATAAGGTTGTACTTTCTTTGGTGTGTATGTGGCAATCAACAACCAGGACAACAAATTAGCGGGCAAAACCTGTGTGTATTAATATACAAGTGGTTGTGACAAGTGAAAGAACAGCTAATATTTACAAAAACCGGTAACAAAAGACACAAAGGGGGAAAGGGACACGAGCTGTGCCAAAACAAAGAAATAAGCAAAACAAAACCACTCTACCTTGAAGTTAACCCTCTAACCTTTTAAGGAAAAGTAATGAGACAGAGCTTCAGCGTCGAACGACGCCCTAACTAACCTACACTACCTACCCAAACAAAACGTACAGAGGGTGGCACACGCTCCTAACCTAATGTGTCTAATACAGGAATAAGTACCTACGTGTTGCACCATGTATGTCACGTGACGTACTTACCTGTCCACTTTCCCCAATATACACAATGTCACACACAGGGCGAATGACCACTAACATACATACGCAGAACGAGTGACTAACGAGTGGGGTTACAGGAACAGTATGACATATAACGGTAAAACAACGCACCGAACAATTCGGCACGTTATCTAAGTAGGGTCAAGTTCAACCGGAACACAAGTGAACCAACTCCATGAATGAATGATGGCGGGTTTAAATAGGCGGGATCGGGCGTTGATTGGTGAATCGACGAGTGACGTCACATACTGTAGGGTAATCCAGATTGACAGAAAAGGTGTCCAAGCGAGGATCTGAGGAGTCAGATAGTGGAGCAAAGAGAGAGCGGGAAAGAACAACAAAAAAACACAGAACCGACAAACACAGCACGTAACACATACACATAACATTAACAATGACACTTTCTCATTTTGTTTTCTCACAGATTTAAAAAATGTAAATTGGCAGAGAATGCTACCTCTCCTCACTGAATAAAAAAAATGTCCATGTTGACAGCAGTACAACAAACCCTACACTCTGTTACATAAAGGAAGTGTCAAGCTCCTGTTCCCATCCAGTGCCGAGGATAACAGAGGGATGGGGCCCTTTTGAATAGTTACTGTGGGCCTGAGAGTTGGCTCTAAGAGCCTCATGACTTTTAAGGAAAGAAATCCTTTTGCTGTAGGGTGGAGAGATGCTCCGTCTAGTGTTGACTTCTGGGTGCCTACACATCAGCTCAAAAAATCGTTCCCGAAAGCGGCTGGAAAGAAGGTTGTAGATGATAGGATTGATGGCAGAGCTGAGGTAAAACAACACGCCGGAGAGGATATGCACGTACTCGAAGATGTTGTGCAAGTGGTCGGTCCAATTAGTGATGAAACTCCACAAGAGTCTGTCAATATGGAATGGAGCCCAGCAGATAGCAAAGGCCAGCACCACAACAGCTGCAGCAAATACCAGAGAAGAGTATTAAAATACAAACAACAGTTTCAGACAAGGTGTGAAGCAGAACAGCTAGTAGGAAACATACTGTACCTCAGTGATTAAACTCTACATTATGTAGTTCTCCAGCTGGTGTCTAGGTGACCACATTAAAGCAAAATAAAAGAATATGTTGTGCTGTCACTACATGAAACGCTCCTTTCACACATTCACGAATGTTTTCCTTTTTATGGGTCAAATTTGTCATATAGCAAAAGAGATATTTTTTATATTGCTAGTCATTACATGATCTACTACTGGCAAAAAAGGACTTTTGTCATCTATTGTGTCTTGTATTTTTATTTGCAACATCATACATATTGTCTTATAACCAGGTATTCACATACTTTTTCTTAGGTATATAGTGTATAGTTACTTTTATTTACTGTATATAGTGTAAATATAAGTTAATGTATTAATTTATGTTTGTTTAAATGTTTAATACATCTGCATTGAGTTTTATTCAATCCATAGTTACAAATAACTACTAACAGCTCCAAACAGATTTGCGTCTGATGGAAAATCTGTTTACTAAATAGAAATATTGAATATTTCCATCCTTCTATTAATTGTGCTATCCTCCTATTTTCAATATTTCTTTAAACGCAAATATCATTAACATTCCCTACACTGTGCTGCAGCAAATATTATCATAATTGTTTTCAAATGCATGTAACTATATATTATTAAAGGCAATTAACTGTTTTGTTGTTGATGTATCTGAACGTTTTGCAACTGTTTAATATATGCAATACACATCAGTTAATAGTGCTTAAACATTTTGTTCTGAATCCTAAAACTCAATATGGGTTCTATGTGTTTAATGCATTAGTTAAATCTAAAGATATAGCCTTATTTCCTTTATACCATGAAATCCCATTTTAACTGAAATATACTGTGGTTAATTCTACTAAACTCATAGATTTCTGTTCCTTAACACACACCATAAAACATTATTCTGGGTAGAATTGTCTTGTCTTTAACTACCTTGAGTAAAAGAAAACATTTTACAAATTCTAATAGTTCAAACATTGTAATGGTTAGACCAGACGGAGGTAAGTGCATCCTGTCCCACTGAACTGCAAGCTTTGCCAGGGAAACCACAACACAATGCCTTGTGATTGGTGAAGAGGCTCAGCTATGCCTTCGCTAGGAATATTTAACTGTCTGACTGTAAAGGTACTGACTGTAGTACATTAGTATTTGTGATGTTTTAAGCTGAAATGAATTCTGCAGCTACCATCATCAGTTTATTTTCAAATGTGTCTGAGGCCAGAAAGAACTTGACAGTTCATTATCAGCCTAGAAGAATCTCTCAGAAGTTGTTGTGGACGTTATATTCTGGTGCACCTCTGAAGAACAAGGAGGGTGACTAGTCATTTGGCACCAACATGTCTGAGCTCCAGAATAATCAAGTTCAACTAATCGATTTCACCCACCAATTTGTCAATTGACCTAGACCATATTCCTCTCTCTGTTGGAAGGAAAGTCAATGTATGAGGTAGTTACCCTACAAACTGTTGAGCTTACCACTCATCACTGCCAGCTACATAAGATCTGATTACAGAATGCTCTACTAATGCTACCTTGTTCAGGTTACACTGGCTCCAACCAATATCACATGGACTGAGCAGGTTATCATTGCCTTTTCGCTATAATGTCATAAGAGCTGCTTGTGTCATCCTGCAATCAACATAGTCTTCCTGTAGAGGACTGAAAAACCAGACAAGAAATTAATTTCTGAACTTTAGTTGAATATAAAGACCATTTAAGTGTGACATCAATCTGATCTCTAACATACAAATCAACCCCAATCAAAAACATCTAACCATTGACCTCTGCAGAAAACAAGACAACTTTTAGCTTACATTTATGTACATGTACGCTTCTACTTAGTGTACTGAAATATAGCTGCCCTAACTGCTGCAGCATCTAAAAACAGCCACCATTATCACCATGCTTTGAAGTGCTTTCTTAGTTTGAAACAGAGATGGTGATCAATGAAAGACACTTTTCAGTATGATCTCAGTACACTATGAATATTTGGCAATGCTACATGTACTGATCAATGCCCTTTCTGTATTCTAGCCTTTCATTAATGATGTTCTCACAGACATTCTCTAAATATTTCTTATTGTGTACATTGATAATATTCCAATCTATTTTAACTCCCGAACCCACACATCTAACAATTGAAACATGAAGCTGAACTGGCTTATTCTGAGCAATTTCTTTCTTGAGTCGAATTTCTACAAACCTCCAACTACACAGGAATCTACACAAACAATGTCCAACCAATTTAGAAACATGTCATCATTCTTCCACCCACCACAATTTGACCACATTCAGGTTTTTTTAAAGAACACTGGTCAGAATGTTCATTTGGGGATGTGAGCAAAAATATAGTAAAACCTTCACGGTCCACACTCATTTGGTGCTGAATAAGTGGCAGCAGTGGCATTTTTGTGATCTCTAGGCATAAATGGACAATGATACAATTTTCTCATTTTACCTCTGAACACCACCACGGTGCATATAAAATAAAAGACTCAAGATATGAGGGATGTGTAGACTTTCACCTTTGATTCAATGGTTTTAACAAAAATAATAAATGAACTGTTTAGAAATTGCAGCCATTTGATACATAGTCCCTCCACTTCACAAGCTATTATAAATAATACTTGGATGCAAATATTTTATAGGCAATGACTGCCTGAAGTCTGGAACCCATGGACATGGACAAGTTTCCTCTGTTGAGATGCGTTGCCTGGCCTTGTCTGCCACTGAGTTTGGTTACTGAATGTTTTGTGGCTCTTTTTGCCTTCAATTTGTCTTCAGTAACTGAAAAGCATGCTCAATTGGATTGAGGTCAAGGAACTGTCTCTGACATTTAATAACATTGTCTTTCTTTTACAGGCATTGTGGTGTTGCTGAAATATTCATTGCCTTCATATACAGTAGTACTTTTTAAGAATGCACCACATTGTTGGCCAATCCTAGAGTTTCTGCTATCACTCAGATTGGCCTATTTATTTTCCTATTAAAGGTGACCTCCTACTCTTCTATTATTATAACTATTCTTGTAGCACACAGTAAGAGTTCCCAAAAACTGCCAACAAATGCAAATTTAGCACTTGGAATCAACTCCAGACCTTTTCTCTCTTTAATATGGCCACTGATCCCAATTATGAATCACCTGTCCAAATACATTGGAGTATGTAAAAATAGAGGGAATTTGTAAAAAGTAAAAAAAAAAAAAAAAAAAAGCTCTAACTCCTAATGCAATAGTTTTGTTAAACTACTTGAATTTAAGCTGAAATTCTATACTTCAGTCATATCTTGTTTGCTTCATTTCAGATTGCATTATACTTTTCAACATCAGACAACACTTGGCAGAATGTATTAGTAAGAGGCTGTAGCTTTCAGTATTTTAGTTCATTTTAAAATATATTTGGTGTGTGAAGCATGGTGTATTTAATGTTAGCAAGATGCGTTGCATTTAACGTCCTGCTTAATCTGCCTCTCTTGCTGCGTGTTGCACTTTGGGTAACCTTTCTACCTTAAGGTATGTTTTGGGATAATAGATTGGTTATGTACCAGCAGATGAATCTAGTGCTACTGTATGTGCTTTTCTTCCACAATGGGTTTGCATCAGGTACCTGTATCAGAAGGTAGCTTTGTAATATTGTGTTATTGCTATGCTGTAAAATTCATTGGATTTATTTGTGTATGTGCATGAATTTTTAATTACACATAGATGACACTGTGTTGTAATTAGGTTCAGGTAATGACTTTCATCAGTGAACTCAATGCAGGTAAAACTAGATTACTTAGCTAGACTGACCCTGATGAGGAGTGTGAGCATATATCTAGTCAGATTTACAAAAAGGTAGGATCTAAGATGGTGAGAAAGACATGAGGTGTAATTGGGACATTGTTTGTATTTCAGAACCCTGGCACCAGAGCCACTGCTGCTTTGCCTATTTGCATGTTAAATTTAGTAGGATGCTTGATTCTTGCTGTTTAGCACATAGCAACTAGTGAACCTAGCAACTAGTGAACAAATACTTCTTATTTAGTTTATGAGCTGTGCTGCTTGTGTATTTCTTATTTGGGTGGGTACTTGGTATATTCAGGTACTTTGGTTAAATTATTAACATATGTATAAATTTGTTGGCCCAGAGTTAGTCACAGGAGATTGGAATGTGACTTAATATATATAGTATATAGTATTTTAAATTGTAAATATATAGTGTCTTAAATTTTAAGTTAATATTCTTTAAATTAATTTTAAACTTTAATTGTATACATTCATTTATTTATTTCTATCCTTATTTTTTCTCTCTACTTCTGTAAAACTGCTTTCAGACAATAGGAATTGTTAAAAGCGCTATACAAATAAATTAAATTGAAATTGAATTGTATTGACTTTAATTTAATTTAATTTAATTTAATTACTATTGTGCTTCTATAACGTTGGTTAGAGCATGCATTGTGCACCCCGAAGGCTGGTTATCACCCCAGAGTGACTCACTCAGCATCCTGCACCTCTATGTTAAAATGCGCTTTTTCTCTGTCTCCAGTTGCTGTCTGTGTATGTGTGGTTGCATGTTTAAAGGCTTCCATTTTTCTTAAAAAAAAATTTCCCTTTCTTATTTAGAATTCTAGAACAGTCAATCATACATTCCTAGCAGTTCTTCTCTGTGTGAATTTGACTGATTTGAAATATATTTTGATATGTATTTTTAAGTTTGTGTATGAATAAATGGAAAAAAATATGCATTCTTTTAAAATAAAATGGATTCTATTTTCATTTTAACAGGAAGTGTCCTTTGAATGTGCCACCAAATAAATATGCCCATGAGTACCAGATTTTTATTCCTTTTAAACCCACATTACGTCAAATATTTACCAAAGTGTGTAGAAATATCCATTTAAACCCCTGACACAAAGTTAATAGACATTCAGATAAGCTGTGTATCTATTTGTGTCTGTTTGGTGGAAATGTACTTGCTATCTTAATGGGACAAACGATTAACACTCTTTCAATGACATAACTGGGGGTGAATGGAGTGTTGGTTGGGTGCATTTTGCACATAAAAAAACACCTTCTTGATGCTTCTGCTTGTTATGGTATACCTATCAAAAAGGTGTGAAATTTTGATTGAGGGCTGTACTAGGTGTCATTATTAAAGGTTTTTTCCTTAGAAATCTAGCTAGTTGCTAGCATTCTTGTGATAAAGTGGCAGACACCGCTAAAGTTGACCAGGCCTAAATACTGTAGAATTTGTACAAGTAAATAAAAATAGGCATGCAACTGCAAATAAAAATTTGGCCAGAAACTGTGTAACTATATCTAAGAAGATACATACAATACATAATTCTTCATATAAATAAAAAAAAACAAAAAGTGTGGATGTTGAAAAAGCATGCAAATGTGACTCACATAGCATTTTGGTGATTTGCCTCTTCCGTCCACTCTCAACTTGTATCTTCCAACTGGTGTCTGCATTGCAATTTTTCCCCAGTTTCCTACCCTTCTGCCTCTGCTCCCTGCCAAGCCTTATCCCTATTACTATATAGAGCACACTAATCACTGTCATGGGTATAAAGTAGAATAGAATAGTGGTCACCTGGATCACCAAGTTATAAATCCACTGGGGCTTGAGAAGGTTGCAGGTGGCTGACTCAAGGACCTTCTCAGGTAGATAATAATAATGTAGGCCATGGAGGGAGGTGTTAGGGATGGCACAGACCAGAGACACAGCCCAAACCCCTCCGATAACCCTTTGTGCATGTTTGTTGGTGATGGCATAACGAGTCTTGAGTGGGTGGACCACAGCCACATAGCGTTCAATGCTCAAAACCATGACATTGAGCACAGATGCAAAGCAAACCGTTTCAAACAAAAATATCTTGAAACAGCAAATGATCTCACCAAATGGGAAAGGGTAGTTTTGCCACAGGTCATATATCTCCAGAGGCATTCCAAACAGCAGCACCAGCAAATCAGAGATGGCCAGGCTGAAGAGGTACAGGTTGGTAGGTGTTCTCATCTTCTTGTGCTTAGTGATCACTGTACAAGTCAGAAGATTCCCCAAAACACCAGTGACAAAGATAAATATGTAGGTTAATGTCACTGGGAGGAAGAATGGAGACCTCCTTGGTCCAAGGAGTCTGAGCAGGATATCTTCCATTGTTTGGGGCTGACAAAATCCACTCCCATTACCAGTGTGGTTAAATGAAGAGATGTTGCATGGAGTGAAATCAAATTCAGTTCCATTCATAACAGGGTCACAAAAGCATTTTATGGACATTCTGAGGGAAGGCAACAATAAGGGACAGAGATCCTTAGTGGTTGATATAGAATCTACATTCTGCAGTTTTAGACCTCCTGCTCTGTATGATGGGCACCTATAAAAAAAAAAGGTAATATCTGTTTAGAAATGTATCTGAAACAATGGCATAATAATTTTATATGCCTTTACAAAATGTTTTATTTGTTTTTATATTGTTTATTCAAATTCAAATTCAAATGTATTTGAACAGCACTTTTCACAATGGGCATTGTCTTAAAGCAGCTTTACAGAACATAAACATAAAACAAAAGGTTAATATAAAGATTAATATAATACAAAAATTCAAGATTTATATTAGATATATTTAAATGTGTTTGTATTTTTCCCCAATGAGCAAGCCTGGGGTGACTGAGCGACTGTGACAAGGAAAAACTCCCTTGGATGGTAAAGGAAGAAACTTTGAGAGGAACCAGACTCAAGGGGGAACCCATCCTCATTTGGTTGACACAGTCCGACAAATGTTGTATTGATGAGGAGGTTTTTGTCCTCAAAGACCACATGTACAGTAGTTGGCATCTACCCTTAGTACAGTATGTCCGAATACTTCATGAAGCAGAGTCCGCCTGGAGCTGTTAAATCCCTAGATGTCTCAGGACTATACTCTACTCTACTCTACTCTACTATACTATACTATACTATACTATACTAGAATATATCGGGTATATTCAATTAGTCTGTCATGGGGGCCAGTTCATGAAAAGTATCCCAAATAAGGGGCCAGAGAGATGTGGCTTGCAATATGTGCAATGACACAAGGACAATATAGGAGTCCATACAGTATGTTGTATTTTTGCACCATAAGTCACCCAATTTAGCTTTTTCCCCTACAGTTAAACATGATTGTGTTGTATTTTGAAACTGCACTACAACAACATCATTGCATTGTAAGACACCTAAGTAGTCTTCATTCAAATGGGTAAATCAGAGAACCATATCATACTCATTTAACTGAATTTAACTCATTTAACTGAAAATAACATTAAGTACTGAAAATAACCATTTAATGGAAAATAACATTGTTTCATGCTATTTTTGTCAAAATAAATTATTTTAGTATGACTATTTAAACTACAACAACCACCTCAATCATTGGAAACATTTAGGTTGCCTTCTAATGAGAGAAATGGCATTTTTCAGATTTGGCAAGAGCAGTGAAATTGGGTGTATATGTTGTCAGTGCAATACACATGCTGTGGTGCGGGTGCTGGGCTGTGAGGGATGTGTGATTACTCATTTTAATGACATTCATGTGTGAGAATGACGATTTGCATGTGTAATTAGAGCTACGATAGTAATAGGGTTAATGTTGTTACACCAAATATCCCAATTTTTTTGTGGAAAAAGGATTGAAGGAAGAAATGAACAGACGAAATGATACTAACAAAATTTCTCATCTGTTATCCTGTCAGTCATCGCGTCTCACAGGAGAGGCCGCTATCCCAAACGTCACGTGACTCGTGCTGAATGGAACAGACGAGCATCACTTCATAACTGTAGGGTCTGTTATCTGACTGAATTAAATTTTTTTTATAGAGATGGGTTTTTTTCACACTAGGCCACTTAAAAGGCTTTTTTTCAGACATTCTTCCTGTACGAACGTACCAAGTGTATGTAACATGTAAAATAAGGTATGAAACAGGAATAAGCAATCACTGAAGTGGAGAAAAATGCTAGAAACAATGAACACTTATTAAAAATATGTGAATGGTTTGATGTAAAATTGTTTAAAATTGATGTAAATTTGATGTAAAATTATTTAAAGGGAAAAAGTTAGTAGGATAATTTTACTCGTATGAATGCAAGATAAAGAGCTGGTCAGACTGAATATAAGGATGTACTTAGTACCTGTACATGTATTAATAGAGGACACTGTGTGACAAGCTGTAAATTAGCATCGCTCTGGGGAAATGACATGAACAACCCAACCATAATCATTGACGTAATTTGGCAAGTACTGCAGAAAACACTTTGTTTTTTAGAGTGAGTACCAGCTGGTCACGTTTAGCCATGGACCTTTATAGAGAAAATGTGGATGACCACAAATGAATATGTAATTAGCCTTCTTGAACAGGCATCTGAAAAAGGTCTCAAAAAAACTGTACATGAATCACAAAGGGGGGTGGGGGTGGGGGTGGGGGGGCAAACAGGACTGTTATTTTAAACTCAAAAACAAAGGTATATAATCAGTCAAGGTACAACCAAATAAACGCTACTGCTAAACACATGTTATTGTGAAACACACTATTGCCTCTATTTGTGATCATCAACAAGGTACTTGTTAGGACTCAGCCCGGACGGCGACGTGCATCTGTTTACGTTTCTCATCACGTGTCTGCCCCGCCTTTGTCTGCTCCTCCCTGTCGTCACACCTGATCCTTATTGTGTCATTGTCTTTTTGTATTTAACTGTGCCGCGTTGCCTCGTGCAGCGCGGCATCTACTGTACTATGGTTATGTCCTGTTTCTAGTCTGCGTCCTGTTTCTTGTTTTCTGTTATTAAACCCTGTTTATTTATGCTATCCTGCGTTTGGGTCTGCTTCTGTTCCGTGTCATTACAGAAGATGCCGCCATATTAGGACCCAGCGGGATAGCGCCAACCTGGACCGGCCGATTGGGAGTACCCTTTTTTTTCTTATTTGTTTTTTCCCCCCTGGACTTGGCGCGTTTGGTGACATCGGTCCGCATTTTTTCTGTGAGGGACGTCGCCCCGCTTCCGGTTTCTCCACGGGGGGCGCCGCCTCACTTCCTGGTTGCGGGCCATGTCACCAGCCCGAGTTTTGTTTTGTTTTTCCAGTGTCCTGTGACATCGCCCCGCACCTGTCCGGTGGGGGGCGTCGCTTCACATTTGGTTTCCGTGGAGGGGTGTTGCAGGCCCATGTTTTTGCCCTGTTTTTTGGATTTTTTTTCTTCTGTGGACTTCCCTGTTCTGTGGAGGATTTTTTTTTCCCCCTCCCTCCCGCCATCCCTTTCCTGGATTCTGGGGGTGGGTCTGGCCGAGGTGCATCGGGGGTTGTGCTCAGCCCTTCAGCTCGGCTGTGGACGTCGCTCGGCCTTTCAGCTCAGCTGTGGACGTCGCTCGGCCCTTCAGCTCGGCTGTGGACGTCGCTCGGGCCTTCAGCTCGGCTGTGGACGTCGCTCAGCCCTTCAGCTCGGCTGTGGACGTCGCTCGGCCCTTCAGCTCGGCTGTGGACGTCGCTCGGCCCTCTCTGGCTGCGCCGCCGTGTGCCTTGCTCCCCCCACCTGCCTCGCCGTGTGCCTTGCTCCCCCCACCTGCCTCGCCGTGTGCCTTGCTCCCCCCACCTGCCTCGCCGTGTGCCTTGCTCCCCCCACCTGCCTCGCCGTGTGCCTTGCTCCCCCCACCTGCCTCGCCGTGTGCCTTGCTCCCCCCACCTGCCTCGCCGTGTGCCTTGCTCCCCCCACCTGCCTCGCCGTGTGCCTTGCTCCCCCCACCTGCCTCGCCGTGTGCCTTGCTCCCCCCACCTGCCTCGCCGTGTGCCTTGCTCCCCCCACCTGCCTCGCCGTGTGCCTTGCTCCCCCCACCTGCCTCGCCATGTGCCTTGCTCCCCCCACCTGCCTCGCCGTGTGCCTTGCTCCCCCCACCTGCCTCGCCGTGTGCCTTGCTCCCCCCTCCCGGGCCCGTCGAGACTGCCCGGACGGATTGGCGCGTCGGGAGCCGCGCCTTGGGGGGGCTCTGTCATTACAGTACTATTAATTAATTGATTGATTTATTTATTTATTGTATATTCCATACAATCAAGATACTTGTAATTATTCACAAAATATATTTTTAAACTATCAACCAAAAAAACAATTAACAATTACAATGTGTAATAAACTAAACAGGAATATGTGCTTCTCTTTCACATACATATTATTTCTATTTCTCACAGCATTATTCAGAGGTGTTCTGCTCAAATATGTGCTGCTTTTACCTGTGGGATTGCTGTGTACCTTCTCAGCTTAACATTATCCCTCCCACTGGAAACAGTGTGACAGCCATCTTTGAATACTTTCTGATGAGCCCTTACAATGAAAGAAAGAAAAAATAATCTAAATAATTCACTATTACTTTATACTGTGTAAATAACTATGGCATACAATCAGCTCCAGAAGTATTGTCACCCGTGGTAAAGCTGGTCAAAAATATTATGAATCTTTTTTTTTGTGAGTCACTGAGTCTTCTTCTGTAATGCTTGATGGAATTGGAGAAGACAATGAATCTTGGAACAATCCTCAAGAGAGAATCTTTCTAGATCCTTCGGGGTCTTAGGGCCACAATTTTGGACTTCTTAACAAATAGGTTTTCAATTTTAGATTAGGTTAGGGGACAGATTTGGCCATAACAAATGCTTGAACCACTTCTGTGTGAATTTGGCTAACTGTCCTATAAGTTCCAACCATGAAAGTGGCATGGTATTTTACACAGTCTTTGATGCCATGTACACTAATCAATCCCTACTGCTTCTCTTTTTCTACCCATCCCAAGACATCCAAAGTTTGTACCAGTTCCAGTTGGGTGCCATGTCATGAAGATTTCGGACCTTCATTGTGATGAGGTCAACCCTGTGAGGCTCTTGAGACATTTAGAGATTTACCAGCTCCAGTTGAACTCTGCTTCATGAAGTATTCAAACATTCTAAGAGGAGATACCAACTACATGTGGTCTTTGAGGGCAACAACCTCCTAATCAATACACAATTGTCGGAGTGTATATTTATAATCACACCATCCACTGTCACCCAAATGAGGATGAGGTTCCCCTTTTGAGCCTGGTTCTTCTCAATGTTTTTTCCTCTTCCATCTAAGGGAGTTTTTCCTTGCCAGAGTCGCCTCAGCCACCTCAGGTTTGTTCATTGGGAATAAATACAAACACATATGTCTTATATTAATCTTTGTATAATAATAAACATTTTGTATTACGTATGTTTCTTATGTTCTGCAAAGCTGATTTGAGACCATGTCCATTGTTAAAAGCCCTATACAGTACAAATAAATTTGAATTGAATCGAATTAAATTGAACTGAATGTATACTAACAAGACCTAACAAGGACCTTTGGGAAAAAAACCTCCCACAATGTAATAGATCTTTCACTAACAGTGGGGAGTATTTTCTCTATAACCAAGCCTTTTTGCACTTTGA
Organism: Tachysurus vachellii; assembly: GCF_030014155.1. Lineage (NCBI taxonomy): Eukaryota > Metazoa > Chordata > Actinopteri > Siluriformes > Bagridae > Tachysurus > Tachysurus vachellii. The sequence goes on from NC_083481.1 coordinate 9,729,551, forward strand.
GTTTTTGTTGCCCATGAGTTCTTTTAAAAGTATTTTCCACTGGCATCTACAAAACACCATACAGTTATATTCGTGGTTAGATCCTTGGCATAGGATCTTACTTTAGGGGAAAAGCTCCAGTGATTTTAAATGTCTGAAATAATGTTGTAACATTGGCATATTCTAACAATTTTATATCCACTGCACGATTATTGAAAGTCAACACACTTTGCCTCATTTAATTTGTGTATTTTACAGACCTCTTTATGGTGTGTAAAAAAGCTTTCAAGTCTTTGAGTGTTGTTATATTTCAAAATACAACCTCTGTGAGTCTCTTCTACATAGATATGTTAATGAGGATGTATACTGTATCTCTAGAACAAATAAATCTTGTTTAAATATTATAGTCTGCTTGTTTTTGCCCATTACAGATAGATAATTGACTGGAATCACTATATGAAGAGATTTTTTTAGGTAATGTGACAGTTCTGTCATTTTACCAGTTTAGATAGAAATACGACTTGTCGTGAGTAAATGATGACAGTCATTTAGTAATAATGTACAAGTAACTGATTAACTGTGATTTGACACAATGATAAATTATTTGACTATTTTTGAGTTTAAAAATGAGATTTACCTTATAGAAAAATCCTTAAAAAAGTATTTAGTTAAATAAATAAATAAATAAATAAATAAATAAATAAATAAAATGTAAGTGCATTTAAATATTCGATGTGCTTCTCTAGGATCAAGTGCATACTCTTGGGCTTGAATAGTTATGAGAACCATTAAATTTGTGTAGCTTATAGTGTGCAGTGCGAGTGAAAGCAGCATATGTGAATGGTGTCTGATTGGTGTCAAGTCTCAGACAACAGCAGGTAGCGTTTTAAAAATCAGACTATCTGCTAATCCTGGAACAGTCTACCTTACAGTTATTTATGATTTTCTGCAAATGTACTGTAAAGCTGTTAGTTAGGTTTTGTCTTTGTTTGGTATCAGGAATAAACAGGAACAAAAGCATAATAATATTCATATTTATTGTTATTCTATTAACAACATTTCTAATAATAATAAAAAAAAGAATAGATTCTTTCATTCATTCCTCACCATTTGAGAAAATGAATCTCAGAAGCCTTAAAAAAAAATGTTCATATATTAGAGGCAGAAACCAGACTGACTATTTTTCGAAAAAAAATAAAAAGAAATAAAAAAAAAAGAAAAACACACAATAAATGAACCAAATCACTACACAAAACATACAGGCAATGATTAGAAAAATATACAGAATGCAGAATTCTGTGCACCAAAAAGCTGTCATTATCACAAAACATCTATGTTATCATTTGACTATTTATCTGTACTGTCACTTGATATTGCAGTCCAGATGATAGAAAAGCACACACCTCGTTCATATAAACCAAAGGCACATACCGTATATTAAATGATGGCTCAGAAATCCTGAACTTCCTTTTTTGTTCTTCTGGGGGAAAAAACAAAGACGATTAACTTCCTCCTGCTGAGTAACTTTATCTGTAAAGTAGCACAGAACACGATCCCGCAAAGAGACGCTTATAACGCCCTAAAGAGCGCGGTTGAGGATGATGAAGATGAGCACGATGATGCTGGGATTGAGCGCTTCTTTCGCACGCGCTTTCAGCTTTCACCGAGGCACGAACTCACGTGCAGATCGGTTGCCACATGGCGCTCGTGCGTCTTTCTCACCTTAGAAATCCGTCTGCGTTTGCACGGGTGATGATAGAAGTATTTTGCATGGCGTCTCATTCTTACAGCCTTTTTTTATTTTTTTTTACTCTCAATGTCCATTTATTACAGACATTTTTTTTTGACACTTAATAACTGTAATACTTTTTTTTTATTGCAGATTGAACATAATCTTCCTATGTTTTGATTGAATAAACATCTACTATAAGAATATAAAATGCACTTTCCATATACAGTAGGTGCATTTTGTATTGAATGTAGCTGTTGTAATCTGTAATCTGCTGCCATACATCATGTCTGAACTACCCTGTACTTACTACCTCCATCAGTGGATAATTGCTAGAGTTGGACTACCAATGACAAGGTCCACCGCTGAAAATGCCCACAATAGAAGCGTGAGCATCAGAATTGGGCCATAGAGTAATGGAAGAAGGTGGCCTGTTCTAATGGATCATGTTTTTACATCATGTGTGCACTATGTAAAAAAAGGCAAATCAGTGGATTCATTGTCATTCTCTGGGTAATGTTTGCCTGGAAACCATGTTTAGGTACCACCACAAGCACAACTCATCTTGGCAACAGTATTCAGATTCTCTTTCAGCACGATAATATGCGCTGCCGGACTGGAAATGTTCAGGATTGGCTTAAGGAACATGCCAAGGATTTCATGGTGTTGACTTGGCCTCCAAATTCTGGATGTACTGGAAAAACATGTCTGAACTTACAGAACTTAAAGGATCTGCTGCTAATGCCTTGATGCCAGATACCACTGCACACCATCACATATTATGGCTGATCAGATTCTATTCTATTCTATCTCTTCCCTCTGCTACTCTGGACTTTTGTTTAATTTCCAGTTTCTGTTTAAAAGAATTTCCAAAAGTTATTTTCAAGATTTTTCCAAAATCAGAAAAATTAAGTGATTTCACTGATATAAGGTCAAAAGCTAGAACAAATGAATGCTATCGTTATATAATCAAATATAACTTGCAGCTTATTCTCAATAGATACCAATTACAAATATTAACCTACTTGTGTAAATATGGATTCTGTTACTGGCCACTACTGCCACTCTGAGTGCTGTGAATCTGACTGGAGGTGAAATGTTTAAGATGTCAGTCATGCTCATCACTGATTCAGTGATTAAAAGTTGGTTATGAGGTTCCACCTCTTTTAGTGACCACCATGTAGTCATATGTAAAAGCGTTACATCCAGTATCCATCTGGCCACACACCCACTGAATCCCAGAGAAGCTGTACATCTTAATCGTAAAGCCTGTTTTGCTTTGTGCATTTATACTCCGTCCAAATCAAAGACAGAACCCATTCAGTCCAATTGAACTGAGAAGAAAGCTCTGCTCTCCTTTTAGATAGTGGCATAATCTTAGCACAAGTGTGAGGGAAGATCTACACTGTGGATGCTGCAACCTTTCTAAATGAGAAAAGGTAAGCATGTGTGTCAGTATAAACCTTCTCTTTTTCTGTTTCGGTTTCTATTCTGTAGGATTGATCCTGGAGCATCTAGAAATCTCTTGTTTACCCTCAAACAAGAAGCTACATTTGTTAGTTATAAATACACATTACATGGTATTTGCCAACAACAACAACATCACTCACATCATAGAGGACTGAGGTTTATTTCAGAAAATAATGAGTGTTGACATATTTGCCATGTCAGCTAAAAATACATTTCCTGTGAGTTCCAGTTTTGATTCAGTTCAGTGCTTGTAATGTGAAGAAAGGGCATGGGAGAAAACATGATGAAGAAACATCATAGGTCAATGATCGGTGGAAGACCTCTGTTAAAAAAGGGGGAGGGAAGATATCATTATACAGGATATTGTCAGCTTCTACTATGCAAATGAAAACAAAAATGGTCCAGCACTCATCCATACTCACAAATAACATTTCCTCTATCATGTTCACTATTTTTCTATTCTTCAACATGCTTTTTCAGCTCTGTGCCAAAAGCTATGTGATCAGAAGAAATGCATTGTGCGTAAGTGAACCAATCTGATCTCCATCTGCATTTTCATTCCTGCATTCATTCATATTTGCATTTGTAGGTTTATTTGTTTCTTCATTTATTCATGGTTCATAAATTTTGCCCATCTGCAGTTTTTTCATGTGTCTGCTTGTGAACAATACAAGTACAAAGTATTCATTGGAATTCTGTACACATGGTGTAAGTATTCAGTAGATAAGTTGATCGTTAAGGGGGGCACAGTGGCTTAGTGGTTAGCACGTTCGCCTCACACCTCCAGGGTTGGGGTTCGATTCCCGCCTCCACCTTGTGTGTGTGGAGTTTGCATGTTCTCCCTCAGGGGTTTCCTCAGGGGTTTCCTCCGGGTACTCCGGTTTCCTCCCCCGGTCCAAAGACATGCATGGTAGGTTGATTGGCATCTCTGGAAAATTGTCTGTAGTGTGTGATTGCGTGAGTGAATGAGAGTGTGTGTGTGTGTGCCCTGCGATGGGTTGGCACTCCGTCCAGGGTGTATCCTGCCTTGATGCCCGATGACGCCTGAGATAGGCACAGGCTCCCCGTGACCCGAGGTAGTTCGGATAAGCGGTAGAAGATGAATGAATGAATGAATGAATTTGATCGTTTGAGAGAAGTTGCAAAATAAATGTTTACAGATTTGAGAAAAGTTTTAGAGAGCATGCAACACAGACATTTTTCCCAGAAAATGAGTACTGTATTGTTCAAAAAACATTAGATTTTTTTTATCACGTATTGTTTATCACAACTGTAACATGCCGTTCAAATTTTGTTATTAATTATATTATAAAATCATATTTAAATTAATAATAATTATTAAAAATAGATTGATAGAAAAGTCTTCTACCTTTAATATTTTATTGCATTCTCACATGATTCCCTCAAAGTAATAATGTATGAAGCTGTTTGGGCAATGCATTACTTTTCAGTTGATATACTTAAGTTCACCAAAAGAGGGCAACGTTTACAGTTGTATTGAGAGATTAAGCCTTATTGTATTGACAGGAACACAGCTGGGTAAAGAGGTACCATTCAATGTCAAATTGAACCATATCATAATCAGATTTGATGACAAAAAGATATATTGTGTGTAAAGTGTGTAATGTAACGTGGACTATGTGCGCTCTAATTTTCTCAATAACATTTTGGTTAATGTTCAGACCCAATACTTGACCATCCAGTCGACTCATTTAATAATTGTCAGTTGATGTAACTGCAAACCACTGGTAGGATCGATTGCAATTTAAGACAAAACATAATAAGGTTGTTAGTTCTGAATTGCAACTGGATTCAGTGGATCTATCCATTCAGTTATACAGTTATGTCCCATTGCCATTCAATCAGATGGCCTTGGCAACAGGAGAATAATGATGCAGCAGGGGCAAATTAATTTCAGGCATAGCATGATGCAGTATATCATAAAGCTTACTGACCAATCAGCAAGAAGCAAAACATATACTAGTGGCATATATGATCCTGCCAAACATAAACTAGAGGAGTTTCTGAAATCTCTTGACATTTAGAAATTGTATATTCATTTATATATAAATCTTCCTTGAGTCACCCATAGGCTGAAATATTTAGGGCTGCAAAACACATGCATATGATTTAGAACTGTTTGGGGTATTTTCAATAATAACATAAATTATATTATTTACTATACATCCATAAAAAGATATAAAGAGTGTTTAAAATTTCTCAATACATTTTATCAACTTCACAACTGTTCAGTTGTGTCATTAAAACCATCAGAGTAGCTTCTGTGTTTTTGTTCTTTCATTCCTGCCTTCCAACTTTATTTAATCAACTCTCTATTAAAGTTTAAGTGCAGCATAAATTTTGCTTAATAGAGGTTTACATTTATTTATTTAGGCATTTTCATCTAAAACAAACAACATATGTGACAAAAGAGGGAACTAAACAATCAAATGGCCTCCGTCATGAAGTTTATATAGATCAGGTGATAACATCCAAATCAATACAGAGACAGACATGGATAAAAGAACACAAAGAAATATCAGTATGATCTATAACTATTTATGAGTAAACATAAGAATTCAAAGAACCTTTTAAAGTCTAGGAAAGTAAGGTGTAAATGAAAACTTTTTATTTAGACTGTTTCAAATACCCTGGTCCAAATACATGTCATAGGATAAAATTCATAGACACAGGTGAATCATAGATACACGTGAATCAATAAACAGGTCAGGGTCAAAAACAAAAGGACTAAAAGAACTAAAAATGTGTTTTAGAGATATATGAAGATTATGAAGATTACAGACCTGTGTAGTAGATATTTGGACAGATTTCCAGAAGATATTTGGTCGTCTTCACTTCTGACTGTCAGCAATGAGGTGGTGGGAAATTTGAGTAGTTGTGGAGGAACCTAAAGATCTTAATGACACGGCAAACTGGCATATTGCTGTTGAATACTTGAATCGTCTTGTTTAGAGTCAACCTGATTCGCCAATCAGCAAAGGATAAATTTTAATTGCATAGCGTTTTTAACAATGGACATTGTCTCGAAGCAGCTTTACAGAACATAATATATATTGTTAGTGGGTATAGACTGTGTATTCTAAATGTTAATGGATTTCTATATAAATATGTCATTCTCATATGTTTTAATTACTTGGCAACATTTTTTATATGCTTCAGAAGCATTGGCAAGTGTGTGCAATCCCTTTATCTGGGAAACAGATATTTACCCATACACATCTCAAATGCAAAAGGATTTTTCCTTCCTGTAATGTTACTCACCTCATCTGTTTAAATAATTTATTATTTACTCTATAGACACATAATGGCAGAACTTGTGACGCCTGGGACAAAATGTATGTCCTCAAACAACATATATTTTTCTGCTTTAAAGCCTTTTAGATATATGACTGACATCCTTTACAATACCACAGAGTAGGACTACAAAATTATATTATTATTATATGGTGACAGATCATGAAATATACTTATGTCAGGATACCGAGACTCAAAAAGAGGAACTTCAATAAAGGACTGAGCACAAACGTCACGATTTCTGCAATGACGTCTGTACCGCAATCACAAATAAAGATGGCAGTATATTCCACACTGTCACATATCTAAAATGACTCTTCTAAAATTTCACTGTAGTGCGGGTAAATGTCAGTGTGGTACTCGATAATAAGCATCTGAACACTGAGGTCTCATTAAAATATACAGTATATATATGTGTATGTATATTATATATATTTTATAAATATATAAAATGTACATCAACTGAATATAGTAGTAATTATGCGTAGACAATTAAGTTTTCAGAGATATTTGAAATCATTCAATAGCTGTACAAGCCACATACTTTTGCTGATGAATAACTTATGTCCATCATGTACTGTACTGTTGAACACATCCTGTCCTGTCTTGCACTACATTTATTATTTTTTTTAATACATTTATCAATTTCTACCAAAGAGACATTTGCCCAGTCCACAGTGAATACTGATCACTAGAGTTTTAACTGGAATAATATTTTCACTCTAGTAAATCATCGATATCCTCTTAATTAAGTATTTGTCCATGACCTAAGCCCACCAATCAGATCCAGACATTTTTGCAAACAATGGTGAATGGTGAGTAATGTATCTGATTAATCATTAAAATTTTATACTTTTTCTTTAAGGTGGTTAAAATCTCTTATCACACACTTTCTGACACCCTTTTTTCCATGGCTGGACATTTGTGCAATGCTATTGACTATGAGTGTAAAGATGAAATGAGATCAGAGGAAATGAGTAAGAGCCAAGCCACTAGTGGATTTGTTTTTCAACCTAATTAGATAGATCGATGAAATACTTAGTGCTGTTTCATTTTCCTAAGATAAAGTTAATGGAGTGTAAGCAGTGCATGAATGCAACACCAGTTCCAACTTGATTAAGACGATTCCTAATTAGATGCTGTTACTGGATCTTAATATTCTGGATATTATTTTATCATGAAACACACTGGTTTATGTATATGTGTTTGTGTATATGATGGATGTAGTAGCCTAGTGGTTAAGGTGTTGAACTATTGATCAGAAGGTGATGAGTTTGAATCCTAGGTCCACCAAGGTGCTACTTTGAGGCCCTTAAATCTCAATTTCTCAGTTGGGGGGGGAGTATAGGTCACTCTGGATAAAAATGTATGTAAATATGACTGTGCTTCATTTTGATTGCTCTTGTTAATATATAAAATATTGTCATCAAGGCAAAGTCAAGCTATAAGTATTTACTATTATACTATAAATTAAGGCCACACTGACCTGAATTTTTCTGTAAACACATTTTCCAAAAAAATGCATTACTGTATATACAGTACTTTCTTTGTAGATGTAAAATCACAGTTTCTTCACTGAATGAATCCTGAGATCATGGCAATGAGTGATCGAACAAAGAAAAAAATTCAACCTTGTCCACAATCAGACTTCTCCAACTCCCACACATCTTGTTTTGAAGATAGAATTTATGGTTAGCAATTAAAAGGATGCAGATACGGACAATTCTGATCCTCGTGCTTTAGTCATTGTCTCTGTGCTCGTGCACGTGTCATGTAGCTGCCATGCACAAAGCCACATGCAAGAGGTCATCGAGGGCCTTGGCTGAAAGTCTGTGATGAATTAAAAAGCAGTATTGCATCATTAGGTCATAACACAAGGTGTGGTATAACCAATTCAAACAGTAAGCTGTCTTTCTGTTTATGATGGCACATAAATTCTGAGGTAATTCATATATATACACATTAAAGCAGTTTAAGTATCTGTCATCTACACGTATGTCAACTCTGTGTCTGAGACATACTTTTGTGATAATATTATAAAATAGGATGAAATTAATAGATTGTATTAGTACCAATTACATATTATGAAACACTGAAAAAAATATAACTGACAAAATATAAAGAAAAATGACTGGAATTGTTGATTTTTTTTTCATCAGACACATATATATTTTATCAGCTCTCTGACTTTTATCCGAACTATTATTATAATTAAATTTTTTAAATCACAAATATATATTTAAATGGCAAAACCTTGTGAAAGCTCATCAGAAGCTTAAACCAGGCCAGTAGCTGCAAAAGCCATGGCTACAACAGGTAAAGATCACATGTGTAGATTTGTTAATATCTAGTAATAATGAAAAGTGTTTTTTGTTGCTTCGAATGATTTCAGATGTGTTCACTGTGTAGGTAAAGTCCAGGTTAAGAGAACATCAGGACCAGCTCTCAAATGGAAAACTCTCAAATGGAAAATACTATTTATCATTGTATTATTATTATTATTATTATTATTATTATTATTATTATTATTATTATTATAGAATTTATTATTAATAGAGTTTAAATAAATAAATGAGGAAAGGAAGGAAAGATGGAAAAAAATGAACAAACAAATGAACAAACAAATGAATGGTGATTAATTGATTACACCTGAAATGTAAATGACATATCATTGTATTCATTTCCATACAATGTATTTTGAGAAATCTCTCATTTTCACTACCGTCTACTGCAAACAGAGACAAGTATTACTGTAGCACTGTGATGCAATGTGAAGCCTGTTTGTTTTATTTTATGCTATCACTCTGTCAAACAGTCCGACACACCTTTTTGATAGGGTTTATGACAGGGGCAATTCTAACCTTGTCACTGATATGGCTGTAGACGCCACATTTTAGTGGCATTGTGTATAACTGATGATTGAGTGTCTATTCAGCCTTGTGTGACGATGATCTTCAGTGAAATGGTCCCTCTATGAACCTGGTATTTGGTGGACTTGGATGCATTGATTTATATTTTAAGTAGACAGTTGTGTGTGATATGATCTCCAGTTTGTTTTCCAGTTGCTTGAGTGATATAATAACACCCATAACATGAATAACTGCAATCTCATCTCAAGATTTAGTCCCCCTTTGTTGTTATAATACTCTCAGGGAAGGCTTTCCATTAGATTTTGAATTATGGCTGGGAATTTGCTATGGGAATTTGTGTGTTGAGCCACAAGGGAAACAAAGAGGAAAGCCCACATATAGGTGTGATTGTTAGGTGTGTTCAACCTTTGGCCATACAGTGCACACACAGACACACACACACACACACACACACACACACACACACCTTAATCATTCATTTTATTTTGCAGAGTATAAACATAATACTTTCTTAATGATAATTATCTCAGCCCAACTCCGCTGAGATAAAATAGTTCAAGTAGAGAATAAAAGACAAACTTTCATAATAAATTATCAATAATTAATGACAGTGTGGAAGTTGATTCTACAAACACCATGCCACAATGTGTTCATTAGTATCAAGTTTGTTCTGTTCCTCTTCACTGTCTGTTTATTCATCTGATACCACAGCAGTTTGCCAGTTACTTTTTATTAAAATTTTTATATATGTTATCATACGAAATGTGCTCGGTGTAGCAGTTGACCGACATCCTATTTAGGGTGTGTTTCTTCGTTCACACCCGGTGTTCCTGGTATTGGCTCCGGATCCACTTCAACCCTGACCAGGGTAATAAAGCAGTAAATGAAAGTGAATAAGTACGATTAATTGCCATGCATGTTTTGCAATCTTTATAATAATTACAGTAATTCGAATTTTATTGAGAAAGGAAATAATAATTAGGTGATGCCTACATGGTTTATCAGATAGTCTGATATGAATTCATTTCTTGTTTGTACACTTCCCAGTCACATTAATAGACACACATGTATACCTTTGCTTTCATGCAATTATCAAGCAGCCAGCTATTTGTTAGTAGCACAATGCATAAAATCATGCAGATCTAGGTAAATAGCTTCAGGTAATATTTACACCAAGACTTGGGAAATCTGTTTCTCTGTGATTTAATGGTTAGCAATAGTGCTTGTTCTCAAATAAGCTGGTCTGAATATATTTCTAGTGTTTTCATAACCAACATTTCTCAAGCACAGTTTGGTATGAGAATGAAACAAAAAATCCAAAGAATGGCAATACCAATTAGCCTAGTTGGCTAAATCACAAGTTAGCCTAGATTCCTCTTCTTATCTGACAGGAATGGAATCTGATGTGGTCTGCATATGCTATAGAATCTACCTCAGAGTTCTCACCTTACCATGATTGTAAAAAGATATAAAATAAAAGATTATTTGTGTTTCTGTAAGTTTTCTGTCAGCTCAAAACACTGTGGCTATTGTTGTTGTTGTTTTTCTTGCACTATTCTGTATAAACTGCTTAAAATTTAACCCCGTAAAGATATTTCATTTTTGTTCTGAGTAGCTTTCATAGAATGATATGATTTATTACACAGTTACACATCTAGTTGCTTCTGTTTGATGGACCAAAGGGAGAAGATGAAGATCTGGCCTTGTGATAATCATGCTGTTAAACCTGACATCTATTCTATCTATTCTATTTTATCTTATCTTATGGTGTCATGTATCCTTTTATTTGAATGTATTTGTTTTACTTGTGTTATGGTGATGCATTAACATAACAGCTACATAGTTCCTTAACATTAACAAATTTTAAGCCTGAGCATTACCATACACCATAATTGACAAAGTGATTAATACTCGTATCAGTTAAATCTGTTTATTCAATCTTCTTCTTTTACTTTGGGCTTTTCTAGTTAGGGGTCACCACAGCAAATAATCTGTAGCCACCTAACTCTATGCTCGGCATCGTCTGCTCTCACGCCAGTGAACTTCATGTCCGCTTTCAACACATCCATATATCTCCTCTTTGGCCTTCCTCCTGGCCTCTTACCAGGCAGCTTCATCTCCAACAGCCTACTACCAAAATAACCATACATACATAAAAACATATACACAATGACCAATATGAAAAAAATCATTTAATTAATATTGCTGACTGTTAGCTGATAAAAATCCACAAGTTATGCTCAATGGTAAGACCCTATATTTACAGCTGAAGAGATTATTTATTTATTGTCAACTTTGAGTAAAAATTATGTCATTACATTTCTGCTTATTTATGAGTTTATCATTACATGTGTATACATGTGTGTACCAATACTTGAGATACAGGGGAATCCTCACTACACTAATCAATGAATATAACCAACTCTGTTATAATGAGGCCACTTTAAATACACAAGAATAATTTCAATAATTGTTGTTCTTTCAGCTGCTCCCTGTTCATGGTCACCACAGCAGATCATCTGGTTTGCATATTTAATTTAGCACAGGTTTTACACTGGATGCCTTTCCTGACGCAGCTGTCCCATTGTATCCAGACTTGGGACCGGCACTGAGAATTAAGTATAATTTCAATAAATAATGTTTATAAATGTATTAACAAAGTAATGTGATTGCAAATAAACTGATCTGTTAGTTTCCCCTTTACTTTGGTTTTGTTCAAGGGACCCATGAGTGTACTTTTGCATATCTTATACAGACCAGCAGCATTGTTCTCTGCTAATATTGTCATTTGGAATACTCTGAATTATTTTAATATAAAATAATATATAGCAGGGACATTCATTCATTCATTCATTCATTCATTCATTCATTCATTCATTCATCTTCTATCGCTTATCCGAACTATTCTCGGGTCACGGGGAGCCTGTGCCTATCTCAGGCATCATCGGGCATCAAGGGTAGGATACACCCTGGACGGAGTGCCAACCCATCACAGGGCACACACACACACTCTCATTCACTCACGCACTCACACACTACGGACAATTTTCCAGAGACATAGCAGGGAGAATTTCAAGAAAATCATGTGCAATAATCTGTAAGATACTGTATATAAAAATATTGTTTTGGGGGGTTTTAACTCAAGCTGCCAAATAAAACTTTTATCCAGGGTTATTAATTTACCTGATACAAACCAAGCCATAGATCCACAGAATGATCACAGATGAAGCCATAAACAAGATTTATGAAATCCCTTTTATGACACTGTAAAGTAGATTTTTTGTTTATTCATTAACGTAAACAGGCTGTTAGAGGCTGAAATGAAGTATGACTGGAGGATTGAATCCTTTATAAAGGGGAAGAGAAGCAGAGATAGGACATAACACTGAGGTGAGAAGACTTGGAGAACAACTGAGAAAGACCAACAGCTTCTTTCAGATCATCAACATGAAGACCATGATTTCGATCGCTCTTCTCTTAACCACTCTCTGCCTGGTCTCTGAGGCTGTCAATGTCCAGGCAAGAGCTACAATTTTCTTTTCTTTTTTTGATCTTGATAATTGATCATTATTATTTTTTTCTGCTTTGACTTCTGATTTTGTCAATTAGAACTTACACGATTATTTAACTTATTTCAATACTCTCAAGAAATAATAAGCTTCAATGGTAACTGAACTGATATTACTCTTATTGCTTCTAAGGGTTTCTAAGGGTTTAAACATATAAATGAGGCTTATATGTTTCTCAATGTTTATCTACAGGATGGAGAATATTTTTTCTCACTGGAATCGGTGAAAGTCCTTCAGCACCTGTTGGACAGCAGCTCTGTCCCCCAGGAGCAAAATCCTCGTCTAGTCAAGACCAGCAATGTTGCAGTTTGTGGGAACCCAACCCTGCCCCAGGAGTTTATAGAGCTCTGTCATCAAAGTGGCTCGTCCCTGGTCTTCTCCAGGCTAGGTAAGCATCTGTTTTATCAGATACCACATTCATATAATTTCATAGCATTCCAGCTTACACATGAAGGAATAGTTGACTAACATTTCTTATGTGTCTTTTGCAGCTGCAATTCCTCCTGATGTTTGTGAAATCTGTGCTTTCGCTGCCTGTACTGGTTGCTAGACATCTTTTCTGCTTGTGATGGAATGTCTTTTTTCCATGTACCCAAGTCACAAAAGATTGTTTTGGAACTGTTACCTGTTTTATAATCATATGTGTAATGACTCTTAGTCTAACAATTTGATAAACTGTATTTGTTTTGTTACAGTATGTTTATTTATCGACTTGATGTAGTGTAGTCTTATTTTTCTATTTCAGATTCTATGTGTATTCTGATTGCATATTCTTATGTTTATCAGTGCCATATACATGCAATAAATTGCTTTCAGTAATATCATGACTTGTGACAGTTCTTAAAGGGATAAAATAGTTACTATCAATTTATATCAAACAAAATGAACACATTTAATGATTTTGGCTTGTATGTGTCTACATGATCTGAAATGATTTAATTACACTTTCATGTTTCCCTTGAAATAATAATTGAATTTAAAAAAACACATAATTTCATTGAAGAATATAAATAATAATAAATTATGGATAAATATTGTAACAGTGACTCTAGTATGACATGACGTCTTCTGTGTACATTCACCAGTCACTTTAATAGGAACAACTGTAAACCTTCACTTTCATACAATTATCTAATCAGCCAGTAATATGGCTGCAGTGCAATGTATAAGATAAGAGAGATAAGATAAGATATTCCATTATTTGTCCCACAATGGGGAAATTTCTGTTACAGCAGAAAAAATATATAAAAAGAATAAAGAATAAAGACATAATATAATATACAATATAGTATACAATCATGTGTCAGTGTGACATCAAACAGCAGAATGGGGGAAATGTAATCTCAGTGACTTTGAGCATGGCATGGTTGTTGGTGTCTGATGGACTGGATTAGAGATTTCAGAAAATGCTAGTGTAACAAAGTTAAAATTGTTTTATTTCACAAGATTTTCCTGTTAATATGCATTGAATACAGCTCTACAATTGTTTAAAACAGTGTTTATAAAAAATGCAATAAAAAGGGTCTGTAAGGAGGTGATGGGTCCCCCCCCTTTTACAACAAAGTGGTTCAGCCCAGGTAGCCATACCTGCTGTATTGTTCTTTTAGCGGTCTTTTACATCTTTCTCCTGAACGAAAGAGGTATGCTGTGTTCCATGCTACAGATCAGCTGTTAGCATAGGTTGAAAATAATGCACACACAGAAATACACAATGTTTAAATTGTTTTTATTTATTATTTACACAACGCAGACCACAGAAGCATACGGTTACACTAGGGAGATTTTCATGCACAACAGTCTTTAGAATTTACATAACGTAACATGAAAAAGAAAAACTGAAATCACTTTATTATTATTATTATTATTATTATTATTATTATTATTATTATTATTATTATTGTTGTTTTATTATTTTATTTTGTTAGTATTTTTTTTAATTGGTGTCTTTGTTTCCTGTTTACATTGACATGTAGCTTTGTAAGCTATCAAAGATACACAGAGACAGGATTGCTGCATGTGACCAGAATGGTCGTATTAATTTTATTAAACTTCCTGCGCAGGAACAACGCATCAACCAACTAACTAACTCTCCCACTTCTTAAAGGGGAAATGCCAAATATGTATGTGTGTGTGTTTGTCGGTGATATGTGAATTATGTATCAGTTATCTGTGGGTTGTTTGTATCTGCCACCACACAGGCTTTACATCAGCTTGCTTGGAGCACGAACATGTCTCCCTGAACGGGTGCAATGATGTGAGCCTGTAGCAGGTAGCACCTCTGGAACATTCTGAGATTTCTTCTTGGGGTCTCTACTATTGTTGGTGGTTGGTCGACCCCTCCTAGGAGCCAGCGCCAGAACCATCGGCTGGCCCAGCTCTCCATGAGCTGGTTTAAGTCGGTCGACAGTGACTCGCTCTGTACAGCCCCCGACGTCAACCAGGAAGGTTTTGGCTCCAGCCTCCAGAACCCGAAACGGGCCGTCGTATGGGGGCCGCAAAGAGTTTCGATGAGCCGAGTTATTATTGCCTCTGGAGACATCACACATCAGCGTAACCCCCGCCTCTGCAAAACGGACGTCAGCTATTTTCAAACTTGAGATAGCTGATCTGTAAGCCTGCACCTCTGTGTCGGATTGCTGATCAGTAGCTAACTGGACAAAGTCTATACCCCAGTGTACTGCTTGCACAGCGGCCCTGGAAAGGCAATCTGCTACAACGTTGCTTTTCCCGTCTATGTGCTTGATATCTGTTGTGAACTCAGATATGAAGGCCAGGTGGCGTTGTTGCCTTGATGACCAGGGTTCAGAGACTTTAGACATAGCATGAACTAAGGGTTTGTGATCCACAAACGCTGTGAAAACCCGTCCTTCCAAAAAGAAATGAAAGTGTCTTACTGCCAGGAATAGCGTGAGCAACTCTCTGTCAAAAGTGCTGTACTTCCGCTCATTCGGGCGGAGCTGGCGACTGAAAAATGCAAGGGGTTGCCAAACACCATCTACCAGCTGCTTGTGTACAGCACCCACTGCACAGTCTGACGCATCAGTAGTGATAGCAATGGGGGCATCTGGAATCGGATGAGACAGCATGGTTGCCTGGGCTAAAGCGAGTTTAGTGTCCACAAACGACTTGGTCATCACCTCTGACCAGATAATCTGTGCATTCTTGCTGTGCCCTGTGAGGGCCCTGTACAAAGGATGCATGAGCTGGGCTGCCCGAGGAATGAAACGATGATAGAAATTAAACATCCACAAAAACTCTTGCAGTGATTTGGGTGTGTGTGGAACAGGGAACTCTGTAATGGCATTGACTTTGTCTGGTAGAGGAACTGCCCCCTCGCTTGTGATCCGGTGGCCTAGAAAGTCAATAGCGGCCAGGCCAAACTGACACTTGGCGGGGTTAATTATCAAGTCATGTTGGCCGAGGCGAGCAAACAGCAATTTTAGATGTGTCAGGTGCTCCTCTTTGGACGCACTGGCGACTAAAATGTCATCCAAGTACACGAATAGAAAATCCATGTCTCGCAGGATCGAGTCCATCATTCGCTGAAAGGTTTGTGCTGCGTTCTTGAGTCCAAAAGGCATCCGTAAAAATTCAAAGAGACCAAACGGTGTTATCACTGCCGTTTTTGGGATGTCCACATGGAAGACTGGCACCTGATTGTATCCTCGAATAAGGTCCACCTTCGAAAAAATTGTTTTCCCAGCCAGTCGGGCTGAAAACTCCTGAATGTGTGGCACTGGGTATCGGTCAGGTTTGGTGACATCATTGAGTCAGCGATAATCTCCACATGGGTGGTAACCGCCATCTGCTTTGGGGACTATGTGGAGGTGCGAGGCCCAGGGACTGTCAGAGCGTCGCACTATACCCATTTTTTCCATGCTAGCAAACTCAGCCTTGGCCACTGCAAGTTTCACTGGATCTAACCGACGTGCCCGGGCATAGACCGGTGGCCCGGATGTAGAGATATGGTGTACGACTCCATGGCTGGCCACTGCTGAGGAGAAAGTGGGTTTAGTGAGACTTGGAAAGTTACTGAGCAATAGGGTGAACTCACAGTCAACCGTCAATGTGCTGGAAAGAGTGGTCGTGGAGAAGGTGCTCCTTGAACAAGGTAAGACATTGAAACCTTCCGCGGTGACCAAACAGCAGTTTTTTACATCGACCAACAGGCCATTCGTGCACAGGAAGTCTGCACCAGGGAGGGGCCTGCTTAGATCTGCCAACACAAACTCCCACGTAAAACGCTGTCCACTGAAGCACAGCAGTACTAGCCGCTTCCCATATGTGTGTATCTTGCCTTGATTGGCTGCCTCGAGCGGTGATCCAACCTTGCCTAAGTGTCTGTCCATTGTTGACGCAGGCAGGACGCTAACCTGCGCCCCCGTATCACACAGGAAATGTCGGCTGGATAACGAGTCTGTGATGAACAGTAGGTAAGCAGTGTCGTTCGCTACTATGCTACTGACAGTCGGCATATTGTGGCTCCCATGGAACGTTCATGGAGGACGGCACTTTTTGGCTTTTGCCCCAAAACTGTTCAGCAGTCTGCCGTGCAGCGGGAGCTAGCCGTTCACCCGAACCACGTGCTGCAGTTCTCAAAACAGGGTACAAGGATGTAGCTACTGCTGAGTCAGTTGCTGTACACTTGTGTGATGCTGCCTGATATACATCCGCCAGTTGTGCTAGTTCTCTGTAATCAGCTACCATACTATTTGCGAGGGAGGTACAGACATTCATTGGTAATTGTTGCAAGAATAACTCCTTAAACAAAAAGCATGGCTTATGCTCAACCAGTAGCGCTAGAATGCTGATCGCTCGCGCGGCCGTGGAGCTGCTGAGGGCTGCGACGACGTAATAGTATTTTGTGTCGTTCGCGGATATGTCCCGTAAGGCGAACTGAGCTTTGCTCCCAAAACTCCGGCAGCTTCAGAGATACAGCATTCATTGACATCACAAATAAGATATTTGTTCTGCGTCGGGGTCACCAATGTAGCTTTGTAAGCTATCAAAGATACACAGAGACAGGATTGCTGCATGTGACCAGAATGGTCGTATTTATTTTATTAAACTTCCTGCGCAGGAACAACGCATCAACCAACTAACTAACTCTCCCACTTCTTAAAGGGGAAATGCCAAATATGTATGTGTGTGTTTGTCGGTGATATGTGAATTATGTATCAGTTATCTGTGGGTTGTTTGTATCTGCCACCACAGACCCATGCTTTAAAATACACATACAGCATATTCAGCATCCTATATTTTATATATCATTGTGCTTCATGTTTTATTACAATTAAAATATACATATATACATAATATACATAATATATATATATATATATATATATATATATATATATATATATATATATATATATATATATATATATATATATAGAACCCGTTTTTTGAGTTTCCCTTCTTGAGAATCCCTAAAGTTTTCTATGTCAAACCTTTTATAAGTGAGTATTTCTCTATCAGAAAACTTTCCACATCAGATAATCTTTCAAAAAAGTTTAAGTGGATATGAAGGTTGGCTTTCATACCTTCTATCATCAAATGACATGCTATGACATAATTTAAAACTTGTATAATTTATTTCTTTTTATTTGTGGTTGTTCACAAAAAACTGATGCTATAGCTTTTTAGGATCCCACATGTTGTTTTCAACTTGTGTTTTAATGAACTAAAGCATGATTTATATCTGTTCCTGCTCATCATTACTAAAGAGGCCATAATCCACAAGTATTGATTAACTTCCATTTATTCCTCATGCGTTTCATTTGTTTGAACATTTATATACACTTTACATTTTAGTAGTTACATAAATCATTGTCAGGCACTATTGTCCCTTTAACCTGAATTATTCTGAATTATTAAAAAATATCATTAAAAAGCATTTGTGACATTTATAATTGGAATGGAGTGTTTTAACTCACACATAAAGTGGCTTTTTTGCCAAGTTCTCATTAATTTCCTTGCACTTGAAACAACGACAACCCCAGCCACAGATCCATACAAAAGGAAAACTGTAGACATTTCACATTAGATGATGTCACTAAGGACTGATGAAATCCCTTTTATGACACTGTAAAGTAGATTGTGTTTACTCATTAACTTTGGGGGGAAAACCTGTTAGAGGTTGAAATGAAGTGTGACTAGAGGAATGAATCCTTTATAAAGGGAAATAGAAACAGAGACAGGACATAACACTGAGGTGAGAACAGCTGGCGAACAACTGAGAAAGACCAACAGCTTCTTTTAGATCATCAACATGAAGACCATGATTTCGATAGCTCTTCTCTTACCCACTCTCTTCCTGGTCTCTGAGGCTGTCAACGTCCAGGCAAGAGCTACAGTTTTTAATTACTTTGATCTTGTGCCATTATTATTTCGCCTTCTTTTGCTTCTGTTTATTTATATATTTTATAAAAATCTAAATATTATGTAATGATGTTATGGGCTTCAAATGTAACTGAATGGATGTTGCCCTTAGTGTTTGATCCGTTAGCTGAAAGGTTTTCTATGATATTACATTCAAGAATTTAAACCTCTGGCTTTAATGGAGACTTTTTCATTTAATTTATAAATTTTCTCCAACAGACGCTAAAGTTTAATTAGCTACCAGACATTAACTTTGTCCTAGTTTCACCTTAGAAATGAGGCTTATATGTTTCTCATTGTTCATCTACAGGATGGAGAATATTTTTTCTCACTGGAATCGGTGAAAGTCCTTCAGCACCTGATGGACAGCAGCTCTGTCTCCCAGCAGAAGAACCCTCGTCTAGTCAAGACCAGCAATGTTGCAGTTTGTGGGAACCCAACCCTGCCCCAGGAGTTTATAGAGCTCTGTCAGCAAAGTGGCTCGTCCCTGATCTTCTCCAGGCTAGGTAAGCATCTGTTTTATCAGATAACTCATTCATATAATTTCATAACATTGTGCCTGAAGGTAAAGATGACTAAAAGTTTTTTCTTGCTTCTTTGTAGCTGCAGTGCCTATGGATGTGTGTGAACTCTGTGCTTTTGCTGCCTGTACTGGTTGCCTGTGATGGATTGTTTTTTTCCCATGTAGTCAAGTCGCAAAAGACTGTTTTGGAACTGTTACCTGTTTAAAAGCGCTTGTGTAATGACTCTTAGTTTGACAATTTGATAAACTGTATTTTTGTTACAGTATGTTTATTTATCAATTTGATGTAGAATTATTTTTCTTTTCAAATTCTATGTGTCTTTTGGTTACATATTCTTATGTTCATCATTTAAATGTAGAGTAAAATGCTTTCTGAAATATCATGGCCTGTGACAGATATTGTAAAGGTGAAAATTATATTTCATATCAAATAATTAAAAGAAAAAGCTATAAAACAACTTACGGTGTTATTGCAAATTTATTCTCTGTTTTAGTAGTGAGGTTTTTTTTAAATCCATCAACACTAACATAAATTCAGTAACTATCCGATATTGACAATTGTTTATATCGACCTTATAAAGGGGATGATTTATATTCATCACCCTATAATTTATATATTGTAAGGCTTCAAGGTTTAGTATTGTCTTATTATTATGCTTTACTATACAGTATAGAAGCCTTAATATAAAACCTAAACATTTCTAAGTGGATCCTTATGAATAAATATTTGATTTTGTATTATGAATACAGTGACATGTTTTAAATCACATTCTTTCATTTCTCAAGGCAAGTCAAGAAGGTTTCACTGTCATTTTAACCATATATATATATATATATATATATGAGAAATGTTGTTTCATTTCACTATGTACTGCATCATATATATATATATATATATATATATATATATATATATATATATATATATATATATATATATATATATACTGTATGATGCAGTACATAGTGAAATGAAACAACATTTCTCCAGGACCATAGTGGGCCAAAAATAACATAAACTACATAAAATGACACAGAGCTAAGGACTAAAGTAAGTTGTCCTAGCCACATAAAGTGCATTGTGTGCAACCGAGTGCAAACAGTACAAGACAAAAGACAGTGCAGACAAACAATACAGAACACGACAGGACAAATACACAAAATAACACTGACCAGTGTGCATACTGAATATTATAAAGTACATTGTGCAAAACTACACGATTGTAAACAAAGCGGGTTTAAGTAAACATTTATACACTTATATAATAGCATCAGTTTGATGAGGTATTGAAATGTGGTGTGCAAAACAACAATTTAGTTAGTGATTGATTTGTACGGTCCAGTGCAGTTCACACAGTTGAGCGTGTGTGTGTGTGTGTGTGTGTGTGTGTGTGTGTGTGTGTGTGTGTGTGTGTGTGTTCGGTACAGTTCATTTCTGGTTGTTGAGGAGTCTGATGGCTTGTGGAAAGAAACTGTTACACAGTCTGGTTGTGAGGGCCCGAATGCTTCGGTACCTTTTTATATATGGAATGAGGATAAAGAGTGTGTGAGGGGTGTGTGGGCTCATCCTCAATGCTGTCGGCTTTGTGGATGAAGCATGTGGTGTGAATGTCCATGATAGAGGGAAGAAAAACACAGATGAACTTCTCAGCTCAGTATCCGCTTCAAGGAACTGAGATGGTGTAGTTCCCTAACCAGACAGTGGTGTAGCTTCTCAGGATGCATTTCTCATGCGTTTCAGTTATCCGAACATTTATATACATTACATCTTAACAGTTACAAGTATCTCCACCTATTGATACATCAACCTGGGTCATTCTGAATTATTTTTAAAAAGTATCAATACAAATCATATATATATATATATATATATATATATATATATATATATATATATATATATATATATATATATATATGTAATTATGTAACTTATTGTCATACTGTCAAGAAGTAATGAGCCTAGAATGTAACTGCATGGATATTGCCCTTAGTGATCGATCCATTAGCTGATATATAGGCTTTCCCTGATATTACATTCAAGAAAAGCTTTCTAAATTGTAACTTTAGATTTTATATAACTTTTTTAAAATTTGATTCCACCAATCCAAATACCAATAATGAAATTTGATAGGGGTTCACTCAAATTTGAAATGTTTCTCAATGTTTATCTACAGGATGGAGAATATTTTTTCTCACTGGAATCGGTGAAAGTCCTTCAGCACCTGATGGACAGCAGCTCTGTCTCCCAGCAGCAGAATCTTCGTCTAGTCAAGACCAGCAATGTTGCAGTTTGTGGGAACCCAACCATGCCCCAGGAGTTTATAGAGCTCTGTCATCAAAGTGGCTCGTCCCTGGTCTTCTCCAGGCTAGGTAAGCATCTGTTTTATCAGATACCGCATTCATATAATTTCATAGCATTCCAGCTTACATATGAAGGAATAGTTGACTAACATTTCTTATGTGTCTTTTGCAGCTGCAATTCCTCCTTATGTTTGTGAAATCTGTGCTTTTGCTGACTGTATGGTTGCTGAACATCTTTTCTGCTTGTGAAAAATGTTTACCATGTACCCAAATTGCAAAAGACTTGAATTTGTTTCTTGTTAAAAAAGCATGAGTAATGCCTTTTAGTCTGACAATTTACTGTGTTTTTTATTTGTTCCAGCATGTATGCTTATTAATTTGATGCAGTCTTATTGTTCTATATCTATTGTTATGTATTTTATAATATAGAAGACATAGAAGAATATATATTATTAAGAATATACATATTCTTAGCTTCATTGTTGCCTTATTTGTGAAATAAATCACTTTTAAAGGTATCATGGCTTGAAAACTGACTCTTCAACTGATCTGAAATGATTTCTTCACACTTTTTGTTGAGCATCAACATCTCAAAACTTTACATCCCCATATGCATTCTCCCACCCCTCTTGGGTTCTAAGAAGTATAAGCTGTAGAAGCTGTAGGCCCCTTTGCTTAAAAGGAAGAGAAGCTCCTGTTTTAGAACCAAGATCTGCTCCAGGCTCTCCAGTGTATCATGCAGGATGAGGAGGAGCAGTTCCCTGCAAATGCCCTTAGGGAGGGTGTGAGACATGATGGCAAGCTGCCACCTTGAGGGTATCTGTTCTCAGAAACCTGAGCTGTCTGGTGTCAAGTCTCCTTTCTTGCAACCCTCTTAAACATGATGGTTTTTGAGTGTGCTGCCTGACAGCATTTGACTGCTGTGTCTTTCAATAGGAGTTTGGCTGTGGTTGGGAGCAACTGGTGAATGCATCCCGCTCCTAGACATAGCGAGGGATTAGCTCACTTAATGACTACAATGGAATGACCAATGGAGTGAGCCATCTGCTTGGTGGCATGGAAGGCTAAAACTGTGGCCTGAGAGAGCTCTGAGTTTAATCCATTTCCACTCTCCAACTGCCTCAGCAGGTCAGCCTGATAAGCCTGCAGCATCGCTATGTTGTGCAGAGATGCGACAGCCTGACCTGCTGCCATGTAGGCTCTTTTCACAAGGGTTGAAGGAAGCCTACACAGCTTTGAGGGCAAAGAGGGTTTTCTCCATGATGCTGACAGTAATTGGGACAGATAGCTTGCTAGTGTCTTTTTGACCCTTGGCAGCTCCCTATACCCATGTTCGTGTCAAGTCAAGTCAAGTCAGGAAGCTTTTATTGTGTAAACCCACTATAGCTGAATAATAGATAACACACAATGCATGCATGTCGTCCTCAATTAAAAAGTAGTGGCAATAGTGCTGCAAATCTCCTGAATTGTTTACTCACCATATTACTTACGAAAAAAATGTATCACACAGAAAGTTCACAACAAACAGTAAGTGACTAACAAACAGCTTCCTGAAGAAAAAGAATTTGGGGACACTTGACCTGAATATCATTTTATGGTCTTGCTGACATGCGCTGCTGTGTCACCTGACCCTCTAGCCAATAAAATTGTCATGTGTTCACATGTGCTTCAGACACCAGTTCCGTGAGGGCATTCCCATAGCCATAGTCGTAAGTTCCCTCAAAAGGAAAGACCAGGAAAGAAAGAAATCTCTGAAGATTGAATGGCAATTCAATACTAATTCTTTTTCTCTATAGACTTCTTTTTTCACTCAATACCCATATGAATCATAGCTTTGAATTTTTTTCATAGCAAACCACAGATCTGAGAATTCCTTATTGAGTTATGTGCAAGCCTTGAGAATGTGTAAAAATGTGTACATTACCAGTCAGTTATAGACTATTTATGTACATAGACATTTACTAGGACACTTTACTAGCACACAGGATGGAGTTGGACTAAAACAGAGAACAAAGATTACATTTTTATAGATTAAATTATGCACAATTATTCTCATCTTTTAAACCCAAAGCATTTTAAAATAACATATCTTTATTTATTTCAAAACATTTCAGTTTTGCCAAATGACCAAAAGCATTTTGTAAATATTTTTTTGATTTAACAACTCAAAAAAGTAAATTAAAATATAAAACATGAAAATATTACAGTGATTAAACTAGACTTCATTCCATGTACACATTTCTTTTTCATGACTGTTATTTAAATATCTTATAACTTTTTGACCTTTGATCCGTTTATAATGCCGAGCACCTTAAACACTGTAGGTGATGTATGCAGGTTATGCATTGTTATTGGTTCACTTAGGGCTAAATCCCTTCATAGGCAGGTTGATCAGTACCAGGAAGACTACAATTTTTACAATATAATTTTTGTGATACTGTTTCTTTGGCTGAAAGATGACTTTTTATTTCTCAATCTCTGAAATAAATGTATTTTATTCTATTTGGGAAGGGTGCAAGTGTTATTATATAGGTAGGTCTCCATCTGTGGGGTTCTTTCTTATTTATGTAGCAGGACAGTGTTGGTTGGGGAAAACATCCATTTAGCCCAGATTGCACTGTGACTAGAAATCACAAAATGTGGTTAGCAGGTGAAATGCTAGTTTCACTTACTGTATGTACCTCAGCAGCTCAATTTACCACAAAGCTTTCCTTTATTCAAATGGAAAGTAGAAACTGCATGCTCTTTGCTTCACAGCCTTAAGCATCACAGTGTTAAGACAATTAAAAGCAATGTAATCATGCTACTTTTGCTACTAATTTCTTAGTGTATTATGTATCTCTCTTTCTCTCTCTCTCTCTCTCTCTCTCTCTCTCTCTCTCTCTCTCTCACACACACACACACACACACACACACATACACACGCACACACACATATCTATCAAATACTTAAAATTCATTTGCTTGTCTGTGCTTTACAGTCACAAGGAATATCTAGAAGACAGTGTTTATGAGACTCATTTGAGAACCAGATGTTTGCAGCATGACAGGTTTAATCAAAAAGCAAAAGTTTTTGAGAAACCATTAGATCTTTTATTATCAGTAAACAGATGATGCTTGATAGCAAACCCTCTGGCACCTCCAAAGCTTAATAGGTTACTTAGTAAGGCAACCTGAACACAATATATAAATAGAACCAACACTCACCTTAGAACAGTCTACCCTATATCTGTTAGAATATTAACAAGACCTTTTACTTAATTAAAAAATGAAGCTTCTGACAGTTTCTTTTCTTTTTGCATCCTGCTTCCTGAGCTCACAAAGTATAATGGTTACGGTAAGTCATTACAGACATATTTACACTGTACTAATGCTTAACAAAGCATGACCAAACTTTGTCAGTAAACATTACAAAAGTTAAGCAGAGGTATTTATTAAAGATATTTGTGTGTCTGTGAGAAAGCTGTGCTAAAATATAAGAGAGATTTGATGGCAAACTTATAATACAGGATAATTATTTTCTATATGATGACAAACAAAAGGATTTTAACAATCATTGCCATCCAACTGCATGGAAATTTAATGAAGCATAAAATAGATAGGATGTCATTGCCTTTTGTTTCATGAGAAATCTATTTCTAACACAAACAATGTTAATTCATCATTTATTTTTTACTGAAACAACTCAGAAGAGTTACCACTTTACAATAAAGAAATAATATATAAAAATATGCATTCTTATTAATACAGGGTATCTCTAAGAATAGTATTTGACATCTAGCAAGAACTGTAGTAAATATTTTATACATAGTTTTTTTCTGTCTGTATGTACAGTATATAATTCACAGAACCTGCCCTTTTAGTTGTACATCATGTGAGTAATTGCTCATGGAAAAAACTGGACCTTTGCCTCTTGATGCTAGTGCCTGATTAATAATACACTGTCTACAGATGAAAGATAGTGTGTGAACTGCTTGGAGTGGTAGCTCAGTGGTTAAAGTGGTGAACTACTGGCTACATGGTTGAAATAGTGGGTTTTCGCTGAGTCCTGAACTAAAAATTGACATAACTACAGTACATTTACATACAGCCCAAAAAAAAAAAAATAAAAATGATTTATCAAGTCGTTGAGACAATAAATCTAAAATTTTATTGACGCTTTATGGAAAATTACTGAAATTTATTAAACACTTGTTATTGTAGTTCTAATGCATTGTTGCTAAGATTTAAACCATCTCAAGCACAGTGGAAAAAATAATTATCCTAACATCATTCTTTTACTTTTCCTATACAGGACAGTGGGTTTAGCTTTACGCTGGAGGCTGTAAAGATTCTGAAGCAGCTGATGGGAGCCCTTGAAAATGAATATCCTGATCCTCCTGCAAGCACTCCAGAGCCTCTTTGTGTCAGCTTAGATCTCCCAAAAGAGTTCCTGGAAGTGTGCCAGCGAGATGACCATGACAGAATCTTTGCAAATCTGGGTATTTTTGCACCTTCGGCATGAATGAGAACCATTATTTTTAATCTTTTAGAGTAGGCTGGGAACCATGGATAAGTACAGCATCAGTTAATTATGGAACATCTGTGGTATGCCAGAGCTACACCCAAGGAAATACCCCGCACTTTGATCACAAAAAATGTCTCTAGTTTTAGGCTGGTCATAAATTATTGTGTTCCTGAATGTGGATTTTGTAAAATCCGATCTATGCTTCTTAAAAGAAATCACATAGCATCCTGAATTTGGGTGCAGAGGGCACGGAATGTCTCATGTAAAAATGCAATTTTGACATCATTTGTAAAAGATCCAATAATCAATGACATCCAACTGAAGTCACAGTTGTTGACATGAAATTTAGTTCACATTCTGATAGCTGGAATCCCTAGGCAGGATACAGATTTGAGTGCTAAATCTGTAACTGTATGTTGTTTTATTCTGGGCAAATCATGTATGGACAATCAAGGACAGAAACTTTGCAGAATCTATTATATCTTCTGTCATATTTTCAACATAGGTCCCATTTAGGGCAGGGGTGTCTAAACTTATCTGCAAATGGCCAGTGTGGATAAATCCTGAAAGTATTTAAAGGTGGCCTCTCTAATTACTGCAAAGCAGAAGCCACTCAGAACGCAAGTCCAAGTTCTCTGTTCTAGATTTGTTGTCCACAAACACGCTCCTTGTCATTTAATTGAGGGAATAGTATACAATCACTAACAGAAAGCTAGGACAATATACTCAACCTCAACTCTAATCATTTGTGTCTTTTTGCAAATTCGAACAAATTTGAAATTTTTGATATTTGACAACGATATTTGCTTGTTTTTTTTTCGGTTTTTTTTTTGTTTGTTTGTTTGGCAAGTTATACAAGTTTGTTTTTCTTGGAGCTAATTTGCTGTTCATTACCTGAACTGTCTTAAGGGAGTCTCCTTCCTTCTACTGCATCTGTGTTCCAGTGAGAAATCTCTCTACCTCTCACTCTTGTTGCTCTGCACTGTGGAGACTCATCAATAGTCAGGTTGATTTCTCACACACTCTTACAGGCATGTAGTCTCACTTTGAGTGGACAAAAGCTGCAGGGGTGTAATTACTTTTCTTCTCCATCTGTCTGCTAGAGTTTGTGTTGTCTCCTGTGTCATACCTGATCTCAGATAGCATCCAGTGCAATACGAGTGTTTATTTATTTAAGGCTTATCTGTATCTTATATGAGGGTAATAAATACATGAAGTGCCAGGTACGGTGTAGAATCTAACCTTGGTTATTGTGTTGTAAATGCTGTAACTATTAGCCATGAGTTGTTTTTGAGAATAT